>NC_088934.1:31525000-31580000 GCF_038396675.1 Hydra vulgaris
ATACAGATACTGCTTAACTAAATTCTAGCTCTCGATATATTTAACTACTTGACATATATTAAATTAATATTATAAATAGATCACTTATAAAATGATTATATGAAAAAGACATTTTATTGGAACAAAGTTTTGGATTTTAATATTAACCTTTTTCGAGTTTAGAAATGTTATAACTTTTTTACCAATAAATTTATCTTTTAGTTTCTTCCCCCACCCAAAAAAGTTTACTTTCAACAAAGAGATGGGGTTTTTTTGTTGTTGTTGAATTTTTTTTTTCGTCCAAATCCTTCTTTTTTCTATAGTCAGTGTCTTTATTTGTACCTTTAGTTCTTTATCATCAATTAACTTTTTAAAATAAAATTTATATTATCTTTGTAACCTGAAAAATAATTTTATTTATGTTTTTAGACGTGACAGTAAACTTTGGTATTATTTTCACAGATGAAGATTATGAAGAATATAAACCACTAGAAGATAAAATTAAAACTGCAGTATTTATTTTAACTTAATTTTTATCAATATCTTACTATGTTTTTTTTTCATTAATATTTGCTTGTTTAATAAATAATTCTTTTTAAGATTCAAAAACTTTATGAGAAGTTCAATAAAACTGTACGGTTCGACTTGAAATTGAATTCTATCAAGTATGTACAGCATTAATTTACCTTTACAATACATCATTTTTCTTATTTTTAATTTATTAAAAAAATTTATTGCTAAAATAATATTGTAAGTGTTTAATAAAACAATACTATGTTAATAATTTACTAAAGCAAAAGTTTTCCAACATAAATGCAAAATATATGGCACATAAAAGAGCACTTTTTGATATCAACATGATTCTAAAAGAAAAAAAACAATAAAACATTTTTAATGAAATAAATTACTTAAAAGTTTATTTTAAAGTCTGGTACAATCATTCATTGAAAAGTTTTCACTAATCACCTTTTGAAAACACTGTAAAAAATAATATCTTAAATGAATAATATTACTATTCTAAAGCAGGGGTGGCCACAACTTTTTTAATAAAGACCAAAGTTGGCTTTTTACCTATTACGTATTGCTGGAGGTTTTTGAAAATACTTCTTTCTTAAAAATATTGAGTTTATTAAACTAGTCTCGTAGAGAAATATCACGCACACATACCATAGCTAGATATTAGGTACCTTACAAACAACAGTTTATTAGTAATCTGCCTTTTCTTCTCAATAGTTTTATTGTTAACTGGCTGGTATTGATACCGAAATTGATTTGCAAGCTGTTCTCTGTCAATACAGATCTTATTTTAGATTATGCAAATTTCGTCCTGGAAAACACACTTTTACACAAGTATGTGCTACTAAACAAGAAACCCATCATTTTTGCTTTATCGACTATGTTGCTATACTTTTTTTGATCAGATTATTTGTAAAATACCATCAAATTTCGGTAATAACACACCTCTCTTGAAAAATAACTGCATTGAATATCAACTCTAGATGAGTTTTTTTTGAGAATTCCCAGAATTTCTAAAATGCACCTTAAGTTCCTTTAATTTTTTAAAAGTTTCTAGATATTTTTGCTATTGACTTTTGAAATTTCAGTATGAAAATGTTTGCATTTAAGCAAATATATTTTCTATAACTGAAATTTTTATGCGATCAATTTTAGTCTTAATTTTTTTTTCTTTTTTTTCTTTTTAATTCATTCAAATTAACTTTTTTGTGTAAGAAGTTAATTAATGTAAATACTATTTTAAAAGTTTACAAAAGTATATTTTGTCAATTGTTACTATTAAGAATAATTAATTATAAAATGCAAGTGAGGAGTTTATCTGATATTTCTGATACAAAAATATTAAAAATAAGTTTCGCTGGAATTAGCACCAAGAAAAAGATAAAAATAAAGATTATTATTTAGCCTATATAAGAAAGATAGATAATGCTAGAGCGGTAAGTTTATTCACTAACTGAACACAATATATAATTTAATCATAGTTATATATTAAATTGGATCATTACGATGTGATTTAGTTACAATTTACAATTACGATATATTAAAGATATTTATTATGGAAGTGAAGGCAACAAAACTTTACATAGCCACTTAAAGTCTACAAAATATCTTTGAAGCTGCGCAACAATTAAGTCAAACAAAGCTATACTATTGCCATATTTTACTTGACATACTTGCACAGATAGAGTAAAGCCTAACATTAAACCTGTTGCAAGATTTAGACACTTACATTTACTTTTGTACACAATCTTCCAATATCTTTAACATCCCATATAATTGAATATGTAAAGAAAATGCCTAAAGGTCATCGAGTTTTAAACTATTTGAAAATGTTCAGAACAACTGCTTTGCATAAGCTTCAACAAGTATTTGCTGAAGCTTTTCATGCTGAGCTTGTTTTTTGATATGAAAATAATAATGTTTTCCCTTAACCAAGATGAGTGATTTTTGGCAAAAGCAAAAATAAAAAAAATAGAAAAGGTTCTAAGTATACTCGTAATATATTTTTATAATAACAAAGTTAAAAGTTTTATTAAAACGATATGCATTGTTATGGCTTGTTAGGGAAAACGCCAAAAGTCTTTTTAAGGCTGTTATTCATTTATTTAACAAAGATGCAATTCCATTAAGTAGTCTAGTTTCCAGTTTATCAGATTCAACCAATTATATGAGGGGAAAAATCAGTGGATTCAAAGCAAGATTAAGAAAAGCGGTTTCTTACTTACTTGATATTTGAAGCAATTTTTGTCATCAAGTGCAAAATATTTTTAAAAAATTTACTCTTTTTTTCTGCAAATTTGTTGAAAATTTACTGGATGATATCTACATTGGTTTTTAAATTAGCCCAGAGATTCGTACATTTGTGAAGAAATTCTGATGTCAAATTACAGGTGTCACATACAATACTCTAAATTAAAGGGTTTCATATCTGTGGTTGTCTGTTTTAGATTGCACTCCTCTTATGTTTGAAACTATGCCTGTTTTCACATGAATTTATTTTCTTGTTTATCAAAACAAGACATTTCTCCATATAAAAATGAAAGTGACAAAATTATAAAGAGGCTATCAAATAAAAGTAAAAAACTAATAGAAAAATCGAAAAGCAGGAAAAAAAGATAACAGAATAAGGTGCAGAAAAAAAAGATTATAGAATATTAAAAGTTTATTTTTCCAACGTAATGAAACAATACTTTATATTAATTTGCATGTTGAAACTCTTCCTATTTTTAAACTATTTATTTTAACTTTTGAATAAAAAAAACTGTTATTCCTTCAAATTTATGATGAGCAAATTGCACTGGTAAAAATAATTTTAACTTGTTTTGTTAAGGCAAAGATAATAAAAATTATAACTGGAACAAAGTTGAAAATCTTAAACCTAAAAGATAAAAAAACGCGTTTTTTTTTGTCATTTGAATTATTTTCTTGGAGGTATAAGGATGAAAATATTTGTCTAGAATGATTATTCAAAATTCTGACTAAAAATAATAATTTTTTAAGTCCTTGCTAAAAGCTTATGTTGAAACATCAGTTTACTTTCTTAACAAATTTTCTTTAAACAACCTTTTATTAAAATGCCTTTCTGCAATCGACTCAATGTCTCAGGGTCACAAAAATACAGAGAGAATGATAAAAAAAACATCCAACTTTTTTTTCCGCTGATACAAATAAAGTAGTATTTATTCAAGAAGTTACGCAGCTTCAGATAGATATAGCACTTCCGCCTGTATTTGCTGATAGAAATCCGATACGTCTTGACTATTGGTGGCAGAAGTTTTTAAGTATTTATTAAAATATTTAGAGCTTAGTAAAATCAAATCATGTTTAAGTATATTCAGTAGTCCTCATTTTGAGCAATCATTTAGCATTATGATAAACACCATATTTTGCAGAAAGTCAAAAGTCTTGATACGTCAACATACTCTGCTATAGCTTTAGTTAAGTATCAATTATTAGCAATGAACACCACAGCGCTAGGGTGCTTTAAAAGATAACATATATTGTATGACCCAGTTATTAAAAACATCTTTGGTCATTTGTAAACCACAAGCAAATAAATATTAAAAAAAAATAATTTCAATGAAAAAACAGAAAAGTTAAAGTTTGTTTTTCTAATATAAATGCAGCATGTAAAAAAAAATTGCCTCACCTGAACAGTGTAACATATTTAAAGAATCTATTATTGATCTTGCAAAAAAATGCAGAAAGACAAAACTTTATAAATGTTTTGTAACAGAAACTTGTAAGTATAAAAAGTATTGATTTCTTAACCATCGTCTGACATTTTATATTTAAAAAGTAAGTAAATTATCAGCATTGCAGGTTGATTAAGATAAAACTGAGATATTATACTTAATTTTAGAGAATTTTAGAGTAACGTAATTATTCAGTAGTGTTAGTTATTTTATCACTTTACCAACATACCAAAATATACCCACAGACCTTCATCAATTAGTCGGCTATATATTTTTTCAAAAAAATAATTTTCCATGACTTTCATAGGGAAAAGATTTCTGGAATTTTTATAAAGCTAAAAATTTACCTTTCTTTGAATTGTCTACTTCCTAAAACGGTGGAATAATTGCTATTTATTGTTTTGACTACTAACGATTTGAACTTTTTCAAATCTATAGACTTTGCTGTTAAGTTATGCTGATAAATAGTACAACGCAGCTTAAATAATGACAAATGTTTTCTTTTATTTTGTTTTCAAATCTGAAAACAACAGTAATATTTTTTCAAATCATTGAGCCTCCACCATCTATTGCAGTTGAAATTAATTTTTTATAAGTTAAACTTTTTCAAAAGTCTCTTAATGACCAGCTAATGGTTTTCTCCTGTTGTTTTGCCTTTGATAAGATATACATCAAGTAGCTTTTCAGTAACAAAAGAGTCTTTATCAATAACACGGTAAAAAATATCCAATTGAGCAGTTTCTGATATATATTGATTTATTCATCAATAACTATCAAATAATATTGAAATGCTTTTATATTTCAGTCATTGACAAACTCAGGTCATCAGCAAAACCACCTGTCCTTTGTGTTATTGTTTATCTTGAGAGTAAAATATTATTCACAACTTTAAATTTTTCATGGCAAATTAAAATATCTTAAAATTGTGTTTTTAAACACATTTTCAAGAGATTCCTTAATAATTTCCCCATCTAATGGGGAAATTATTAAGGAATCCTTTTTTTTATCTAAAAATTTTCAATTTTTAGATAAAAAAAAGGATTTACTTCATAGCTTGCAACAGAAGCACTTTCTATTTAGGTAATTCCCTTTTGCATCTTGTTTTCAGTTGGACAACTTATGTTTTAATACTTTTGCTATTTCTTTCTGTACCTTGTAGACAAACTGAGTATAAGTTTTTAAATTTTTTATTATTTAAATGTGTTAACTAATAGTGATGCGCGAAACTAAAATTTTAAGTTCGAAACAATTCGAAAGGAAACTAAGCCACTTTTGTTTGAATTCGATTCGATTCGAAAGTACGCTGCGCTGATATTAAAGTTTCGTATTTAAATAGTAATAATTTAAAGTGTCTGGCAGAACACAGAACAGAAATGAAACATTATTCATTTTATATTTAATAACCAATCATATTGTAGTTTTATAATGTAAACAAAATACTAAGCAACACAGACTAGACTCTAGAGTCAAATAAAAGTGAATGAAATCAAATGAGACTAGTATCATACAATACAATTACAATGTGTAATAATTCAAGTTAAAAAAAATCAAGTAAAGTACTTGCAATGCAGTGCATAGAATAAAGACTAGGACTAGTATTACATTTACATTTATAGTTTAACAGATAATACAATACAAGTAAAAGTACAATGCTATAATGAATGCAAATGCTATGCAATTATGTAAAGTAGTAGTAAATGCATAGGCAATTGTTCCAGAAAGTCCGAGACCTTAATCTACAGTGATTGTACTGATTGTGGCTGGCAGGGCAGTCTGGCTTTGGTACGCTACTGCTATGTGCTATACTACAAATTTTCGTGAATAAAAGTTAGTTCAGCCACATGCTCAGAGAGTAGATTACATCGCCTTCTTGTAACAATATTACAAGACGTCGAGTTCAATCTCTCCGAATTTATAGAAGTTGCTGGAATAGCCAATAGTGCCCTCGCTATTCTTGAGAGTTGCGGCAGACGGTGATGATTAACTTTCCACCAATCAATTACATTGGCGTTCCTTCCAATAGGAGGTTCAATCATATGCATTCTGACCTTCTCTTGCACAGAAGCTGCATCATCAACTGGCAGCATCCTATTTGCAGTTGCTGTTGTAAGCATGCTGTCGAAGTCATCCCATAAACTACTTGGCTTGGAGGCTGCAGCTGATGTCCGACCAGGACCTGAACCTGGACCAGCACTTCCAACAGCAGGAGCGGAAGCACCAGCATCAGCAGATATTCCTACAAAGTATTATATAATATAAATAGATGTAAAACTAAAATAGCAAACAGAAATGAAAACCTATGCATTATTGTTTTATTATTCATCTGTAATTAAATTAAACCACAATGCAGTAAATCTGAAAGTTAAATCTGAACTGCAGGCCATTACCATTACCATCAAGTCTTAATCTGTGTTAATCACGTAACATAAAACGTAATAGTTTTGGAATTGTACCTTGAATTAAGTTCGTGTCATGATCACTCAAGGCACAATGTCCACCTCCACCAACACCAGTACCGCCACGAGATCGGAATTCCTTAGAGTACTGATGAAGACTGCCTACAACAGTAGCTTGCGGTTGTTCAGAGAAGAAGATGGATTTGTAGCGTGGATCAAAAAATGTACATGCTGCATCAGGCAAAGCTGATATGAATTGCGGAAATCGTCGGTCTAGTTTTAACTTTAATTTTCGAGCAATAAGTACACCACAACCCTTATCTGAAGAGTCATTGATGAGTCGCTGCAATTGCTGATTTAAGCCATGCAAAACCGGAATTTCCATAGACAACGTTGGGTAGTACTTGCCACACAATTCTCTACTTGCTTGTTCAAATGGAGCAAGAATTGTGTGATAGCCTTCAGCAAGCTTCCAGTCTGCATTAGTCAAGTTATCAATTTTTTTACTTATTGCTAGCTCTGCAGATATAGCATCTTTTTCTTCGCATAATCTCTTCAGCATAAAGTAATCCGAGTTCCACCTAGTAGCAACATTGATTATCAGTTCTCGTTCTACCTTTCCTAATCACTTCTGCTCTCTGTGCAAATTCTGTGTAGCCTGGCAGCTATGGTGATAATGTGACACAATACGACGGCTTTTTGACAGGACAGTCTGCATTCTATCAACTTCACTCACGGCATCATTAATGGTTAATTGTAAAGTGTGATCAAAACAAGAAAGATCATAAAATGATTGTGAGAGATTCATAGCGCTTTTCATATTACTGCCATTATCACGCAACGCATAAATTGGAACAGTGCGAGGAAGCTCCCAATTATCAATAGTCTTGTCTAAAGATTCAAGAATGCTTTCGCCGGTATGTTCTCCTGGAAACGGCTTTTTTTCTAATGCAAATGTCTTTAGCTCAAATTCAGGGCATACATATGACAGACAGACTTAAATAAATAGATCTTGCGCCCTCGAAGTCCACAGGTCAGCCGTGATTGAATATGAAGGAATCTCTACAAAATCTCGATATATTTCATTAGCGGTTTTCTGTTTTACACTATAATATAACTCAGGTACAGCTGATCTTGAAAACGTAGTTCTGCTTGGCACCAGATATTGTGGTTCCATAAATTTCATCAGTTCTTTCAATCCTCCGCCTTCTAGAAAGTCGTATGGCAGCATGTCTAGAGCAAGCATGCGACCAACCGAATTCGTTATAGCGATGGCATTTGGATGACTTGACGACCAATGTGCTTTCTTATTAAAAAGGTCATCAACTTTTTTTTGCTTTTTATTTTCATTTTTCAGTTCTTGTTTTGCAAGTTTTTTTTACGGTTCTTTTCATTTCTCGCTACACACTCTTTATGCGCTTTCGGATGAGCAGCACGTAAGTGAGCATAAAGATCTGTTGTTGCTCCAGTTGGACATTGAACAGGTAACTTGCATGTTCCTATTTTGCAAATGCCTATACTTCTATAGCAATTCGTTTTTTGTCTACTAAAAAATTCCCAGACAATACTTCGACAATTACCATCGTTACTATCCGCCATTGTGGAACTGTATAACTTTTTTTTTTCACATTTAAACGATAAAACTCGATTAACTTTGGGTTCGCTTCGAAACAAAGATACTATACTTCGAAAATTCGAATTGTTCGAAACTAAAAAAAAAGTTCGATTGGAAGCAAAACTCAAAGTCAGTTTCGAATTTCAAATATTTATGTAACAAAAAGGCCGGACAAATGTTTGCTAAAAGCTCGATACGGTCTGCGGGCCTAATTGTGGCCTTCCCTGGTCTAAACTATAAAAAAACTAGACAAATTAATTAAACTTTATGTAAGTAAATATTACGTATGTCAAGTAAGTTTACTATTTATTTACTTAATAATAATATTAAGTTCAAATAACTCATTGTAAACAGGAGTAAATAATTGTTATTTAAATAGATATTTACATTCATCTTAAGATGAATGTAAATATCTATCTAAATATTTACTCCTTCCAGTTATTTATTCCTTATATTTATTCCTTCCAGTTATTTACTCCTTCACTAAATATTTATTAAAACCTATCTAAATAACAATTATCTAAATAACAATTATCTAAGTAACAAAACTATCTAAATAACAATTATTTACTCCTTCACTAAGTATTTATCAAAACCTTCACTATTAGATAATCTTCACAAGTATAGTAATAGTAATAATTTTATTGATTGTGACAATTAATACGATAAGTTAAACATCACACTAGTTAATATTACATAATATTAAAAAATTAGTTAATAAAAAGTATTTGTTTTTACAGCTTAGTGAACAGCTTACACAAAAGAAAACTGTACAGTAAATATTAATGTATAGCCACTGAAATAAGTCAAATAGTCCTTTAATATATACCAGTGCATCTGTCAACAAGTGTTAGACTATTTCAACAATGTTATGTTTAACTTGTGTTGTTAACCCAGGGTTTTGTTATTGGATATTAATATACACAGATCTTGCTTAATCTCTAATTTTATTTTAAACAATTATAAAATTTAAAATGTTTTATTAAAAATATATTTTATGACTTCTAGCTATGCTACTGTACCTTACAATTTATTTGATACCTTTTTTAAAGTCTACGGAGCACTTATCCATCATGTTTTTCGTCAACAATAAAAAATCGCAATAGTTTTTATATTTTAAAAGGCTACTTTCAATAGTTATAACAGTAATATTTTCAGTTTTAAATAAAAATGACTTAGAAAATATTAATAATTGCCTTAGTGCTTTCTTTATTTTTAAAATTTTCAGAGCTCATTATGTTCAATTAATCAATTTTTTTTTTTTTAAGTTCCACTGAACATGAAATATTTAATTTATATGATAAATCCAGAATTTCCTCAAAAAATCTCAAAGATTTATTTTGAACTTATAAAATTGCTATTTAACATTTAAAGATGAAGAGCCTACATATAAATAAATTTTTCTGGCCTTTAATAATAGTATTTCTGAAATAATATTTTTTTTTTTTTTTTCAGGTGTGTAAATTGTAAATTTTTGCTAATGTTTATGCTAAATTTTTAAACATATCAATCATTATCTCAGAAAACACTAATGGAGACATACTAAAACATGTACGATTTAAAAACTATAACTCTCGGGATTTTTTTGCTTACAACTGGCCTCACTAGCTCTCTATTTTGACTAAAAACAAGATTTAAATTACCACAGGTTCAAGTCAAAGGAGTTATTTTCGAAAAACTGCACGTGTTTTAAATTGTGAAAGTTCAACTTTTACACGTTTTAAAAAAGCTTCAAATAAAAAACTTGTTTATAAGATCGTCAATTTATGCATTTCTACACACGAGTGTTCAGTATGTCCTCTCTTTAAAAAGAATTTTAAAAATGACCTTACTTTGCTCCGTTTTTTTGCAACTAATGGGTCAGACCACATCCAACGACGCTTTTAGCAATTTACTATATTTGCTGTTTTATTTTTTATTGAGAACTTTACCTTAAGGTATATGTGACACTTATTATTAGCTTCCATTCCTTCTTCCCTCTATGATTGTAAACCTCTTGAATCATTTATTTCTATCAGCTCCAAGTTATCAGCAAGCATTTTTGCAGCGTTGAAGTTTTACCTTATTCTTGTAGTAGTAGGATTGGTTAAAAGTTTTAGAGCATTTGCGTATTTTATGAAAAGTTTACAAGTAACTGCTTAAACAAAACACGAGCAAGTTTTAAAGTTAAAAGAGTCTAACTGTAAGTAAAAGTTTTTTTAACCCAAAATGTTTTGATTGAATGTAATCTTGACTAATTTTCTTTGAGTCAAGACGATTATGAAGCCAATAAAGCTATAGAAATAGTAAACATTGCTATTGTTGCCAATAATGCTGCAGAAATAGTGACGTTTTTAAGTTATGGAAGAAGTGTGATGCTGATATAGACAAACGAATTGATAATTTTTTTTTTTTTTTTTTTTTTTTATAATTATTATTACTATACCAATTCGATATTTGTAACTTCATATTTCATTTTAATGATCCATTTTAGAAAATGACAATTTCCTTATATTTTTGTTAATATTGTTTTCTTCACAAATAAATGTATATTTCTTCATTTTATTTTTATATACATATAAATAAATGTTACTGATTCTTATAAATTAAAAGATAAAAATATGAATTTTAATTTTAAATAAAAAAATGCGTTAAATATTATTGGTATTCCATATTTGTATCCTTTACTCAACGTTACAACTATAATAATGTTAAAAAAAAAAGTTTAAATTTATAGGTACGCAACTGTACTTGTAATGAAATATAGCTACCCTATTATATCGTGATATAGATCTTAATATTTTCTATGTAATAATATATTTCTATATTGTAATATATGTAAGAAATATTTCTAATATCAAATAATTTTTATAATTCACTTAAATTAAAAAAAAAGTACATAAATAATTTTTTTTAGAAACGTAAAAAGTGATCAGACAAATCCTTAATGATTTAATCAAAAAATGTTGTACGTGGGCTGGAGGTTCATTAAAAAATTTTATTTCGTTAATCAAATGACGACTTTGAGTTGAAGAATTTTTAGATCATTAGTTAACATGAAACATAAATTTCTATTTATTTAAAAAGTCATTATTTAAGTTTAAATTGCTTATTTATATTAACTTTTCATGAATTTTTTAAGTTTTTTAATTTTTTTTTTTTTTTGCTGTTGCAGGAATCAAATTTTAGATTTGATTAAAAAGATATTTGTTTTATTAGAAATGTTGTATTTGGTTTATTCAAAATTGCCTTTCCAATAATTTTTATTTTAGTTAAAAATATAATATTAATTTAATATTATATTTACAGTTTGTCATCATTTTAACAAAATAGTTTGTATTACACTGTTCAATGTTTATGAATTTATTTTTTTTTGCTTTTTAATTTAATTTATTTGATGTTATTTGGTGATAATTTAACACTTTTGATATATAATTTGATTTAGGTGTTAATTTGAGTAAAATTTGCTTAGTTCCAACTTTTTTTTAATTCAACATATTGCTTCAATTCCTTTTTTTAAATTTTTACTTAAGCAACGTAGAATCTATTGCTAGATCTTTCACTACGCTATAAACTTTAAAATATAAATTTTAAATGTATCCAAACAGAAATGTTGTTTAAAATACATTTACCCAAAAGTATTATGCCCTGCCAATCAATAACGTTCTAAGCGCAGAAAGATAGATTTTAAAAATTTGCCAAAATCTGTTTAATATCGGTCAATGTGCAAATATGTTATGTTCGTTTTGACCGTATGATAAATTACTCTTTATATTAGGCTTTCTTGATTTTTTAATAGGTGCGAAATCTTATAATGAATTTTACCCAGCCAATAAACGTGTATGGGTCTCGTAAGAGACCTATGCTGGCTTGAATATGAAACTATGCGGGTATCACAGAGGAAGTTGTCCCAAGACATTGCATGGGAGCCATTAGGGCTACCCACTTGGATCCCCATATTGTTCCCAGAAGTTTCACGTTTTCGTTGTCATGTACTCCAAAAAATTATTTTGTTAATTTAACCAAATATGCTTGGTTAAGTAATTTTTGTAAAAGCTGCAAACCTGTTTGGTAAAATATACTAAACCTTTTTCAAGCTTTACCAAATTGATTTTGTTATTAAAACTAAACTATTTGGTTTGATAATTTTTTTGCTTTTTGTCTGCACGCAAATTATAACAAAATTAATTAGGTAATATTACAAAATTGTTTTTGCTATTTTCACTAAATGTGGCACATAAATAATGAATAATAGCAAAAAAAAAACATTTTTATCTCGCTATTTTTTTCATACAATATGCCCTTAAATATATTTTTTCCTATATCTTTTATCAATAAAATTGTTTATTATATCATCAAAATCTCGCAAACAATATTTGATTTGATAGATATCAAGCTCAGCATGTCTAATCTCTCCTGAAGCATGGTACTTCTTTGCTCATTGTAAATTGGTTTTATTTTTAAAATCGAGCGCTCCGCAAAACAAAACAGATGGTAATACAATAAAATAATTTAAAAATCAAGTGAAATGAGTGCATCAAAAAAACTAATAATTATTCCCTACCCTGAATAGGGCAACTCTGCTTGGACATAAAGGATATTGAAAATAAGAAAAAATGAAACCGAAAAAAATTACGAAAGAGATGTTTGTTTTTATTAACGCAAAGTCATCAAAAAATGGGTATTTGAAAAACAATTTGCGGAAAATGCTCCATGGCGGAAAACTCTTGGAAACTAAAACAAAATTACGCAGCAATCTGTCGAGTTTTTAAAATAAAAAGTTACAAAAATTAATAGCGACTATAAATACTGGCAAGAGCGTCTATCCCCCCAAGCCTCATAAAGCAACACCCTCCGTCCAGTTTTGAGTTAAACATTTTTTGGTACGGCGAAGCGTTTTGTTTAGAGCGCTAATATACTGGAAGAGGTACACCGAATATAATTTTTTACTTATCTAGCCGGATATTCTGGATATATTGAATATTGTAGGAAAGTAGGAGGGCGGGGTCTAGAGGTGCCTCCTGGAGATAAGCTGTTACCGTGACCAATATTCTAAAATACCACTAATGTTTAAGTTTACTTAGTTAAGTTTTATTTAAACATAAGCAATTGTTTTAAAATGGCGTCTTATTGTAAAAGGCATTATTAAAATACACGAACTTCAATATGGGTGTAACTAAAGTAGCGTACGCTACTTTAGTTATTCAAAACTTTTTTATTTTTTTGAACTTTGTTTAAGATTTTAATAAGCTTTAGGTTGAACTTTTTTTTTTCTTAGCAAAGTTTTAATTACCATTATTGTGCTGATAAACTCGAATTTAATTCTCTTCTCTTTAGGTCATTAACAACCTTCGTAGTTTGCTCGAACACATAGCAAATCAATCAATAATGTTTTTTGATTGCAAGGAAGCCAGTTATCTCTCTCTCGCTCTCTAAAACTGTTAGAGATGAAAACCAATCATCAATCATTGTGCTTCGTAATCGATTTTTATAATTTTCCCCCAACTCATTGCACGCTCAGCACTGCAACTTGTTACCGCTATAGTTGTCAATATTTTTACAAAACAGAGAAAATTAGGAAACAACAACAGTTCTTCCAGAGCTCGCAATGGCTTAATAAAACTATAGTTAATCGACTTGTTAGAAGTTTGATCGTCATCAGAAACATCACAGGCCTGCAAAATGCGAAAAACTGGCGCAGTTACATCAAATATTGATTTCAAAAAATACATACACATTATGCAGCTTATATCGTCTATTTTACAAAACATCCTATTTGTTGAATTTGTTTTCTCTGAGTTATGACTATTTGTTGACAAACATTTAAAAGCACCAACAATGCAGTCATAACGACCAAGCACGATTTTAATGCCGTCTTCTGCTGATCTCCACTTTTAGATTGTATCAGAAATTCTTTTCAACGATTTTGTCTGGCAATCTGCTGCATTTTGACAAAAACAGAGCATTGCTTGTGTCTTGAAAAAAAATTATACAGTTCTTGAATAATTCCCAAAACATTGGTTGTTTTGGAAAAACATTTTAAAACAGATTCAATAACTAGATTTATTTAATGTGTACTTCACCATACATACATGTTTTTTGCAGCCTTTTTAAGGAACAATGTTTTACACCATTTAATATACCTCTGTAGTTACTTGCGCTATTGTAACTTTGGCCAATAATCCAATTTATTTTGATTTTGACACTTGATAAAATTGAAAAATTCTCTCACTCAGAGCTTTCCCAGATGTTTCACCAGTCGTAAATAATTACTCTCTCAACTGGACGTGGACCAGCAGGTGTATTTTCTAAATAACGTAAGTTTAGGTATTGGTTTTCCATTTTAGATTTTTCTTGGGTTCCATATCTAATTTTGCAATACACCTTTTGGTTCCTCACGTCTGTCACAATTTTTTCAACAACTAAATTTTTTTGTAATTAACAACCAGCGCACGTTAAGTGGACTTTTTACGAAAATCATTCAAACGAATAGTATTCATTATTTCTAAATAATTGACAATGAAGTATCAAATTCAGAAAATTCTCGAAAAAGATGCAAAAGTTTACTATCCCTGGAATTGTGACCACAATTGGCCATCATTTCAGTAGAAAAAAATTTCAAACATTTGATAAACACATATATGACTTGCTCATTTTTTTCTGATAATATAATGTGTAAATTTGAAAACATCATATCTAGTTGCTTCTTACTACATAACCTTGCTAGCTCAGCGTCGTGATGTTCTCGACTGTACTCGTGATATAAGATATCTCTTGATGCATTATTCCAATTTTTATTTCCTTGTTGACGATATCTTTAACAATAGATTCAATAATCCTTATGGTCCAACAAATAGAAGCCAATCCACACAACATTAACTATCTTTCAAAAAATTATAAATAAACCATTTTCTGATTTTTCTCACCGTCAGGTAATTCTTTTAAAACCAAAGATTGTGAATAAGCTCGGTTAACTTTACGTGGAAATACAAACGTTTTTTAGGCAAATAGCAACAATTGTAACAATTGGTTTATAACAGAATCAGTTATATGAGAATTTAAAAACTTTGCAATATCAATATCGCCATTAGATTTGAAAGATGTTATTTAAACACTGTTTTCAATTTCACATAGGTTGGCTGTTTCATTTTCAGATTATATCCGAGATATAGGCATTGGAATTATAACGTTTGTTTTAGATTTAAATACTTCGCAAACATTATCTTCAGTTGTTATTACAGACTTATAAACTTGTTCGATAGAATTTAGGATGATAATTCTAAAACTGAAGGAAGGAAAGCTTAATCGAGTATGATAGATTCCACAATTACATCAGTTAAATTTTCTCGCTTACAAACAACAACGTCATCAAGCAAATGGTGTTTGACAGTATCTCTATATTTAACCCAGTCTCCGTTATTTTTTCTAGATCCAATTACTTTGAATTTGACTTCCAAGTAACTGTGGTAAAAAAAAAAACCAAGTTCTGATTCTAATTTTGCTAACTTGGGTAACTATATTTAACATTTAACCCAGTACTAACAATATATTTATAAAAATATATTTATAATTTGAAGAAATTATTGAAACAAATACAACCTTACATTAACATGTTGTATGGAATATATTAAAAATATTAATTATTGCTAACCTCCCAAATTTGTATGCGAGTTTCTTTTTGCAAAGACCTTTCCATTTATCAGAAAGAATTAAGGCAAGAGACATAATCTCCTGACATTGGTACTTGTATTGCATTTTTTCTCTCGGCATTATCTTCAAACTTATAACTTAAAATTTATAACTTATTTTTTTTAGGTCCGATAGTAAATGTATATTGTATAATAAGGTATTATACTATAAGAAAACGTGTGTTCAATACACTAAGTATTAGTAAATGCTGTCATTTATATATTTTTTATCGCCCTGGAGAGTATGTACCTGAACAAACATTCTCCCGTAAAGTTTATTTTTGAATAAACATTACGGCGGGATAAAATATTTCTTCTCTTACCGAAATGTTTTCCCGATGAAAAATTTACTAAAATTTTTGTTTTTTAAAAAAAGCTACGAGAATTAGAAGGAGAAAATATCAAAAAACAACCTTTTTTGAGTAAACTTTTTTATTTATTAAACTTTTTTATTTTATTTTAATATATATAACGCTTTTTTAATAACTAAATAACAAGCATAAATGGTAATTATGACCTACACCAGGGGCCGGCAACTTATTTTAAGAAGAGAGCCATTTTTCCTAAAAGTCCACTTAACGTGCGCTGGTTGTTAAAAAATTTCTAAAGATCAAAAGGATAATAGTTTAATGTGTTTTAATGACATTTCTGTATTGTGACATAAAATTAGGACAGAATGGAGAGCCGCACAGTTTAGATAAAAGACCAACGTGCATCTCGCGAGCCGCAGGTTGCTTATAACAAGGAACGTTGATAGGTATGAGAGATCACAATGCAGAGTTTCTAGAATGTTGAGTTTAAATAAATTAGTAAAAAGCAGAAGAAAATAAATAAAAAACCTTATTTAGAACAAAAAGTGCACCTGAAAAAATAAATAATATATTTTAATTGTTTATAATTTGCTTCCCTTCCTATTTTTCCTGGGATATATGATAAGCACGTCGCTTTCTTCTTTTATTTTGTTTAACTCTTTTAAAAAGAATTAAATAAATTAAAAACAATTTCTATTTGCAAGTTTGTACTTCTATTTAACGAGTTAAATAAAAAACATTCGCAAATATTCTTGTTGTTACTGAATGCAAATAACTATAAAGGAAATAAAGTGCAAGATATTTCATAAAAATGATTCGCTTTTTTATTAAATTATTTTACTAAGCTTTAAAGAATATCGAGCTCATAAAACGTCCAAAAAAACATTTATGAATGTTCTAAACTTGCACGTAATTATTTTGTTAACAGTATTTGTTAAAACAATAATTGTTAAAACAAATTGCTGAAACTATACTTTTAATTATAAAAAATTTTTAATAATTAAAAGTATAGTTTTTTTAAATTATTTATTTTCGACATTGATTATGTAGATTAATTTTGCGTTTAAACCGGCTGCATATTTATTTTATATCCATCCCCCGAAATTTGGAGTAAAATTTGAATTTTCTGCCCTGTTTTGATTTTTATAAAGCAGCTGCGTCTTGAGTAAGTAGTAGTATACGCCCCTGAACACTGGTTACAATATTGGAATCAATTCACGGTGGAAGTTGATAACTCAAACATTTCAAACATCCGCAAGTTTAACTACTTTTTGCAAAATAAATTTTAGAACTCGTTGAACGAAAACCGGAGATAACATTCTTGGATTATCAAAATCATTGAAAAAATACGATAAAGCAAAACGTATTAACGTTATGGAAAAAACGTAGTAAAGTTATGGAAAAGACATTTGGGTTCACAAGCCCTGAATTAATGATCTTAAAAAAATAACGGCTGTAAACAACAAATAAAAAATCAAAGATGTTCACGACTTTTTTAACAAACTTGCACGAACAGTTCGAACATTAAAAACAGTGCACAAACTGCAAACTTCATGATCTTTTGTGTGTTTGTAAATGAATAATTAAAACTTTTTAAAGGAAAACCCACAAAGAACATTATGAAACAAGGATTTTGTCAAACTGCCAGACAACAGGGATCTGGCTGTTCAACTGTTTAAAAGCAGCTGTAACTCGATTTGAAAAACTTAATAAACTAGAAGAGTCTAATGGCATAATGATCGAACAGATCAACAATGGAGTATTGGAAATAGTACTATAATAATATTTGACATTCTCTCACGAAGCTGGATGAAAAAACTCTTCGTATTATCTTGGAGTAATGCTTTCTGTATTGACATACAGAAAGCATTACTCCAAGATTAATTTTTCAAAATGGATTGAGACGCAAATCGGAAGTGAGCAAATCGGAAAATGACGGTGAGTGCAAATCAACAAAAATACTTAGGCTTTATGGAGATAAACACACAAATCAACTATCCATTGTTAAACGCAGTTTTCATCATGTAAACGTATTTGTATAAAGGAAAGCGTCTGTTTGGAAACAGAAGAAATAAAGAAACATATATTCAAAGGATTGTGGAGCAAAACTACGTTTAGCAAGGTTATATGGGTATCGTCTTTTACAAAAATTTGTTACGGAAGTGTCTCCGGTTATAATCCAATATTTATTACTAAAGGATTCTAGATAACTCAACAAATAATTGAGTATCATTGTGAAAGAAAGCTACACGGAAGAGTAGGAGACACCATGGGTGGCAAAGAGAAAAACTCTGGGTATCAACTTTGAGAGTTGCCGTAAAAAAGATCATTCGTTGATGTTATTTGTGTAGAAGATACACAAATAATATCTACGAATAAAGTTGACGCCATATAACCGTTTGCGGTTACTGGTGCCAATTTTCTGGTTTACTAAAATATAAATAGCCAGATAAATAAGTTGAAAAATGTTAAGTTGCACTAGGTACATGTACAACTACAAGAGCCGTTTACCTTAATCTTTTTTATGGTTTATTAGGAGTAGAGTTGCAAAGAGTTTAAAAAGAATTCATTGCAAAAAAAATGCATTCAAATAATGATTAGTGATAAGTTGCAAAGAGTTTAAAAAGAAATCATTGCATCTCAAATAATGATTAGTTATAAAGTAAAAATATTTTATAGCAACAGGGAACTGAATACAATTTTTATGAGGAACAAAACCTCGCAATCAATTTAGAAAAGCATGTCATAAAATAGAGGTTAAACCTGTCAAGGTGAGGCGGGCTGTTTGAAAGTTCAATTAGAATAATAAAAAAATATATATCAAAAACAATCGGAAAGGGTAAGCTAAGTTTTCATAAATTAGAGGAAGCGTTATTTATTGTGAAGTGGTCTATGAACAATAGACCACTTCATTACAAAGGTGACCAGTTTGACAACCAAGGTTTTTCGTGGAGGCAAAGTAAGCTTCTTTTTATGTGACATTATTGTAAGCGGGAACATTTTTTAATTACTGACCAGGTTAAGTTGGGTGTTACTTTGAGGTTTTCTTTTATTTGCCATATGAATTTGGAAAGGATGAATGATTGTAATTTTTTTTTTTTGTGAAGAAGAGTTTGTGGTTAGCCTTAATAAGGCTAACCACAAACTCTTCTTCACAAAAAAAAGGCAGTATATTCTTTTTCTGGAATGTTAGGAGATGACACTATACACTTATAAATGACATTTGAGATTCTACATTTTCCTTTCCTTGGATATTTAAAACTTTCTTTTTTTTAAATATCTTCAATAATAAATAATGATGACAATAAATTAAACTATTAAAAGGCATTTACAAAATTTATACATATATGTATATATATATATATATATATATATATATATATATATATATATATATATATATATATATATATATATATATATATATATATATATATATATATATATATAATTTCACATAAAAAAAACATTATTAAGTTGAGAGCAATATACAAAAAATCACTTTGTTTTTAAAAATATAAATCTTGAAAATATAAAATTATTCGATCAAAAATAAGCAAATAAAACCCCAATATTTTAAATCTTATTAAAAAAAAAACGTAAATGATATATGTAAAAAAGTTTTTCAAAAGTTTTTTCACTTACTTTAAATAGATTGCTGCGGTCGTTAAACGTGGCCAATAATATTATGCTGTCGCAAATAAACCGCAAGTTTCAGCTTATGTATCGCTTTTACTTTAAAAAAAATTAGCTAATTGCTGATAAATGTTTAATTAGATTTAATAAACTCAAAAGTGTCAGATATATATGGTTTACTTATTGCGTGGTTACATGCTACCTTGACACGTACCTGACAACTAAATAAACTGCGGTAATAATGTCATGTAAAGTTAAATATATTTAGAAAATTTTTGATTAAATTGCACATTTATTTGAATATATACTTTTATAACAAAAATACGATATTGACAAAAAAATATTTAGTAGTAAATATGAAATTATCATTAAAAAATCATTGTTATTGGGTATGATAATAGTTTTATTAATTTATTTAATTTTTATAACAAAATTGTTAAACTATTTTAGATATTACTTTACTATATAAAATAGTGTAAGTAAGTAAGTATGTAAGATAGCAAGTAAGTAGCATAGTTAGTAGATTAAAACAGGGTCAAATGATTTTTTTATTAACAAGTTTTATAAGTTTTACGGAATTACGTGCTGTTTTTAAATATAAACTATTAAAATAAATTTTTTTTAACTTTTTCAAAGAAGTATTAATTGGAAAAAGAGGTTTCATTTTTTTTTTGTTTGGGGACAACAAAATATGAAAGAATATTGGTAATTAAAAAAGAGACCTAAATAAGAAATGCAATTAGCAATAACAATTTTAAAAAACCAATAATATTCAATAAAACAGCCAATTAATTAAAAAAAAGATAATAATGTTATTCAAAAAATTATAAGTTAAACTTATTTCTTTATTTTATTTTTTTTAATTACTTTTTTTTTTTTTTTTTTATTTTTTTTTTTTTTTTGATTTTCTTTATAAAGTCAATAATATCTAAAAGTCTATTGAAAAAAAAGACGACAGAAAAGTGTAAACTATTTTATATGAATTTCCTATAAGATCTAATATTTTCTTCATAAAATAAAAAGGAAACGGAGGTCCGGATTAGAGATTTTTTGATATTTGAGAGAACTAAATAAGCAAAAAGTTTATAAATGTAAACTGACATCGATGCAAAGTAGCTACAAAAACTGGCATAAGTGCGAAGATTCGTAAACATGCTTAATTTTGCGACGTTGTCTTGTTTAGCTGAACTACCAGTTATTTCTTTGTTTGCATATTTTATATTGACAAAAATATCTACTTACCATATTTATACACATATTATACATAAGAGGATAATATAAATGACATCACGATGGTTTGTTACAGTTTTTTTTATATATAAATATAAATTAATAGTAATTTATGTTTGTATTAAGTTCTTGGAATACATGCTCACTTTTCTACAAAAAAAATTTCTTCAACTGAACCAGATGAAGATTTTAAAACGCAATTTACCAAGAATTAAATCTCAACCGTTACATTGTTAGCATTCTGGGAAACCCGCTTTGGCCCCCGTCTCACTTCGCTTCAAATGGAGACTCTAACTCAAAAGCAAGGTTATAAAAGCATTCAAGCATGATCTGCAAAATAACGTACTTAGTGAAATACTTCATCCCAAAAGTATTTACAAAAATGTTTTTTGCATTGAAAGTTCTTCTCTTTGCCTTTTGAATTCAATTTATGACAAACAACTTTAAAGGAAGTGTTTGACAAATTAGTAGCTGCATAGCTCAGTTGGGTGGAGCGTCAAGCTAAATGGTATAATCGGAACTGTTGTGCAATACGAGTTCAAATGCAAAGCAAATGTTGGTCAATAACTGCAGCGACTTTGATTTAGTCTTTGAGACTAACAATGGCTATTCCTATGCTAAACCAACTGTATCTTTGGACTGTGAAAGTTGTATTAATATATAGATCATGCAGTTTATAAAAAAAAAAAAAAAAAAGTTAAACTATTTTCTACGATTTCACCAATTATATCATCAGCTGTAAGTTCCTTAGGCAAACTACCAAATTTATTAAAAATATGGCAAGAAAACAAAACCTGTTAAATTTTCTTGCCACTTTATAGATTAAATATATTTTAGCTAGCCATCTTGATTTTAGTGATGTCATTAAAACGTTTGGAAAAAACTTTGAAATTGAAAATATCCATTAAGAAAAGGTTTGTAAATTTTACAATTACCAATAGTATTTAATATATTCTCTTTCAAATAAATCTCAAAGTATTTCTTAAATATCATCTCATCATTTAAACAATCTTATTTTCATTGATCTTTTTGTTTTTAATTTTTAGTGCTCTATGAATTAACATGACAACGACGTTAAAAGTAGCTCATGGTACCCTTTAATATTGAATGATTCAATATAATTTCTTGTTTAAATAACATTCTAAAATAACGTTATGACAAAAATCTTTTTTTGACAAAGAAAAATTTATGATCAAATAAGAAAACTTGTTCTTTTGAGAGTAGTCAAATGAAACTTAATCATTTTGTAGTTATAAATAAATAAGTTAATTAATGTTTTGAATGAGGCATTGTTGCAGCAATCAAATATTATTTTATTATGTTTTAAACGTATTAAGTTCTTTGTTCGATAAACTGCTGAAGTTCGCCTTAGGAATATGTATTATAAATATTGTAACTATTAGCGTCTTTCTCTCTTGGAGTCAGCTATAAAACATCAATTGATTCAATCACTCTGCTCTTATACTTCTTCACAACTTTTCTGTGTCTAAAATACCTTGCATCTAAATTATATTTTGTAAATAAATTGAACTTGTTTTAAAGTTCCACTCTTGCTTAAAACTTTAGGCACAATTTTTAAAAGTAAAGTTAAGCTCAGGGGCAGTTCTACGCGGGTGTGTGGGAAAGGTATGACATGTAGGTGTTTTGAGGAACATAGTTGGTCAGTCGGGCATCTGACACATTTCAGCTGGGTAAATTTTGGTTTTGAGCTTTTTTTTTTTAAGAAAGAAGTCATTTTAAGTATTTGCCCCCTTAATTTATAAAAATAATCATAGAAAGTGTCTCTTGATAAGCACTCCAACCTTTATTTGGATACATCTATACAACCTCTAAGTCTCATTAAGGTGAAAAAATAGTTTTGAAAAACTGAGATTTAATTATTTTCATTTCGAAACTAATCTTTAACAAAAATCCCCAAATAATTACAAAAGTTACTTTTTGATGTTTTTTAAATTAACAATTTAGTATGTTTTCTTTGCCTTTTTAAGAAAAAAATTGTTTAAAAAAATGTTTTTTTCCACCAAAAATTTTGTATCTATGCGTTAACAGTAGGGTGAGAAGTGGGGAAAGGTTGCAGAAGACTCTAGTATGAGGTCCTGTTTCACAACGTCGAAAATATTTTTAGTGTTAGAATATTTCAATTTTTACGAATGACTTGTGAGTGTTTCGGAAATTATTGACCGTGATATTGAACTTAATCTGGTGACCTTTGACGTTAGAAAATATATTTATTTTAAAGATGCTTTTTTTTTTACCGAAAATAAGTTAATTGACACTAAGTTCATTAAATCAAAAAAGTAAAGAGGCTAATATATTTACTTCAAAAGAGTTCACATAAATAACAAAACCAACCGAAGGTAGTCGACTCTAACAAAAATATGTTTCTTTTGTTAAAATGTAATAAAAATATATTTCCAACAAACATTAAATGCAACGAGTAGCCAACCTAAAAACAATGTTGTACCAAAGTTGATTTTTTATTGTTGATGAGTTTGCATTCATCATCAAAAACAACGTTGACAACCGATGTTACACAAATACAATTTGCAACACTGTTGTAACGTTGCTTTACGTTACAACAGTGTTGTGAATATCACGATATTAACTCAGCAAGCAATGTGTGCTAGCTGAGTTGATATCGTGAAATTTAGTACAGAAATTCTTTTAAAGTAAAAAAAAATAGAAAATTAAAAATGTAAAAAATACAATTACGCTACTCAGCAAGCCTATTTATTTATGCAAGAACATATAATATCAAAAACTTATAGCCACAATGTGAAAAAACTGAATACCAAAATGTCTAATATACAAGAAGCAAAAAAAAATTTAATGTAAAGTGTATTAACTGTAAAAGAAGATGTAGTTTATATCTAAAAAAAGTTGAAAGTTCAACCAAGATTCCATAACTCTATTAATCAAAAAGTATAAAATGAAAAATTAAAATGAAGAAAAAATATCTAGTTAAAAACTATGGACATGAATATATAATCGTTAGAATCAACTCTTTGTAACTTTTAAGAAAAACTTAATCTTTTATTATAACAAGCACCTTAAACAACATTCGTTATATTTTTAGAAGCACCTAAAATAAGCTTAACTTTCAAAAAGTTTAGTTTCAAATATTAACAGTTTCTTGCGACAACACCTAATAGTCTCCTTTTAGTTTCCGTATATCTTTTCTTTTTTTTAATTGATATACTTTTTTGTATTTTTTTTTCTTTTTTGTATCTTGTATAAAGTTAAGCAATAAGTGTAAAATAAAATTAAAAATGAAAAAATGAAAAAAATATCAAAATAAAAATAGTCAGAATGAACCAAACTTCATATCAGACAACACATTATAAGCTTACCAACTAAGGAATCCATTTTATTGCAAAGCATATATGTTATTTAAATGCTAATATTAAGGTTGAGACAATGGATAGACTGTTAAAAAAAAATTACTTTTCAATTAAAGTTTTTGACTACATCAAATAAAATTAAGATCTTTTCGCTGCAGTTGCAAAGAACTCGATTTGAGTCTCAAGTTAAGGAGCTCTTATTTCATGTGTTGAAGCTAAATTTGATGTACATTAACGCAAATAAAAAAAGTAAAAAACTATAAACGTTATAAAAACTTCAAATATTCTCAAATATGATTTGTGGTCAAAATAAGAATCATTTGTTATCTTGATTACCCCTAGCCATGACTGATTTAAAACAATTTAAAAAGATTAGGCAATTCTACCTCAACCTACCGTGTCATGGGAAATTTAGCTTAATATAGTGAGAACTAAACCAAAGCGATAGGCTGTACACGTAGATAAGTTATGTGACCTTGTAAGGAAATCTTAGGTTTTATCGGATTAAATAAAGTTAAAAAAAGAATAAAAGCAGTATTTTCCTTTAAACAAGTTCATGCACTGCACATATGACAAACTAATTCCACTTAAGTTTATCGGCCAATCTTTCATCGGTTCTTTAATGATTCATAGCTTTTTCTCTATGACAAACAAGTTGTCCAAACTTATGTTTTTGTAATAAATAAGCTTAACCCTTTCGTGACGAGTGACCCATATGGCGGTTCATAAAATTTGTTTTTAAATGACGAGTGACCCGCATGGCGGTGCATAAACAATTTTGAATATTTCAAATCATCTATAGCTATTGGGGAAAACTTTAAACTCATTTTTGAAATGTGAATAATATCTTAAGTTAATCCTTCAAACCGTTTGTTAACTGCATTTATGGATCGCTCAAAAATTAATTTTAAAAAATGACAAAAACAGATAAAAAGTATACTGTCATGAATCAGATCCTTAATATTTTTTTCAGTGATGGTGGTGAAGATTTATTTTGTTTGATCACCAAAATAAATGTATCATTTATTTAAATTAGGAAAGGGTATGTTTATGTATTTCTTCTTTATTTGTTAAAGGTTACATAGAGAAACTATATATTTTTGTTAATTTCAACGTGATATATTTTGATCACGTTACTAAGATAATAAATTTTTTTTTTTAGTTTTTTAATTTCCTGAAAGCCAATTCTTTGAAAAAAAAAACAAGGTCTTATTTTTAAAATTCTGACTAGTAATTTTTATTTTATACTCTTTAAATTGATCATGATCCTAGATCGTTATTTTACGCGCAGTCATATAGCTGTTTTTAAGTCAGTCGCGAAAGGGTTAACCTGTGGGAAAAAATTTTAATTACGTTGATAAAATGAAAGACAAAAAGGAACTACAACCTTAGATTAACCTAACCAACAACTTTAACCTTAATCTGCTTTCAAGTTGAGTTTGAAAACTTTTATCCTAAAATCTTAATGTAGCAAAAAATCAAAGCTGTTGAAAACCGAAAATAATGAAAAAATTATCTATCTTAAAATAGTTTTATTAGAAAAATATTTAAAACTAGTTCTTTAAATATATTGTAGTCTATTTAAGTATTGATTTCTAGGTGTTTTTAGTAAATGACATTATTTTAAAACACATTTAAATTTTTTTTTATTAAATTATGCCAAAAGGGTATAATTCAAACAACTTTTTTTATAACTTAGTAATTTAGTAAAGTTTTTGTAATTCACTAGAGTTAGTAATTTTTTTTCTTTTGAAAGCATAGCAAATGTCATTAAATATTGAGTTTCATGATAACTTGTGTAATAAAAAAGAATTTATTAAAAAAAACAATTTTATTTGAATAAAAATAAAGATATAGCAAAGTTTCTATTTAGTTTTCTCAAAATTATGTGTTGTTGACTTCATCCCTTTGGCATGACCCAAGTCAATTAATTGTAAAGTATTGATAAAAGAAAAATCCGGCAACAAAAGATGGGGAGGAAAATTTTTCAATCTAGCAATAAAAGTTTGACTTCAGCCAACAAATGCAAAGTGTATAATAAGCAACCAGCTACAATTATTTGAGAAGTGTAAAACAACTTAAACGATCTTTAACATCACATAAAACACACCAGACTTTAAAATAATGCTCAAACGTCATGACTTTTTTCATTTTTTAAGTTTACTTTCGTCATATCTTATAAAATTATAGTTTTAAAAAATTAAATTCGAACATAAGGTAGACAATTAAGAGGATCCTATATCATTACTTTTTAAATGTCATTGCAAACTAGTTTATCACAATACTATTAGTTTATCATATTTTTTGTTCAAATCATACGCAAAATTTGAATTAGTTTAATATTTTTTAGAAGCTTTAAGTAGGTTTAAACCACAAGTTGAATTAGTTTTAATACTCAATCAAGTGCTGAAATGATTTTTATGATTTTGATTCTAGCAATAACGTTTTCAAAATTTAAAAACATTTTTCCACCCATGTGAAAATAAATATACAAACTGCATCTTACTTTTTGTCTTTTAATTTTATTTTTTGACTATATTTAAAATGAAAATAAAATTAACCTCCTGCTTTGTTTAACTTATTTGAATTTGTTAAGTTAGTTAAGAGTCTTTTTTTAGAAACCATGACTGTTCACATGGTTGACATGATATTAATAATTTTTTTTTTTAATTTAAAAAAAATTAGATTACTTTTTACTTTTGATGGTGTAATTATAAACCAATATAAACAATTATTGGTTTTCAAAAATGTTGTTTTTTGAAACTCAAAACAAATTTTAAACTAAAAATTTAAAACGAAAATATCAAAGTTTATTAGCAATTACATAAATATATTGAAGTTATTTGAAAAAAGGAAGCAAATCTGCTTCCTGTTCTTAATTAATTCATATATATATCTGCTAATATAGTTGAACAGAAGTTATTTGCAAATAAACTTTGATATTTTTAGATTGTTATGCTGAGATTTTATCAACACTTTGTAAA
This sequence comes from Hydra vulgaris, assembly GCF_038396675.1. Lineage (NCBI taxonomy): Eukaryota > Metazoa > Cnidaria > Hydrozoa > Anthoathecata > Hydridae > Hydra > Hydra vulgaris. Next base: position 31,552,371 of record NC_088934.1, read on the forward strand.
AATATATTTAAATATACTTCTTTGGATATTACTTTATCAAATAAAGCGTGTCAGAAAAGTTGTGACATTAACACAAGATGTGTGATGGTACTAAAACAGTAACATCATTGTAACGAAATTAATTATCAAATGTTTGAAATATACATGACTGTTGCGAATGAAAATAAATTTAGTTGGTAATGTATTGGATCTCTTGAAAAGACAGAAAAGTGATCATAAGTCTCTTAACTTATTACAGCAAATTGCAATAACAATAAAGTTGAAGTTCAAAAATGAGTCAAGTTTGCCGGTAATGGTATCGAAAAAGGTACCAATGAATACCAAATACCAAACCGCAACGACAATGGCTCTATCGCTAACAAAGGCTCAGCAGCCCAAATGAAGGCACAGGCACACACATCAAAATGGTTTGGGCTATAAAAATAATGTGTAAATAGATAACTTATTAAGCCTATTTGGTAGGACTTTGTTATTATTAGAAATGTGTTGATTACGTTCAAAAAGAATTGGAAACAAACTTCTTGCAATTTCAGTTTCGGTTCACTGTCGTGGTTCATTAAAAAGAAAACGATATTTTTATTGTCTACTTTCATGGTCAATTTTTATGGAGATATGTACAGATAGTTTATTTAGTAAATGTTTGCACATAGAATAACCAGAATGTCAATGAGTCACTTAATACAATGATCTAGTCTTTAAGTCATAAAAGACAAACAAATATTACTTAGAGTAATACATTACTAAAATACCTTAACTTTTTTTGTTTAATTATGTTTGTTATTTTCTTTTCATATTTCTTGTTTATGTGTTTCCCTGTGTTTCCAAACTTTCCTAGGTTATTCATTTAGATTATATCTATAACACGACACAAATTTTTTAATGAAATAGTTAAGATTTTTGATTCACTTTTTTTTTTACAGGAAAAATATTTTTAATTCTATTTTTTTCAACTTGTAAAGAATTTTGAGGTATATTGGAATATATAAAAGAAAAAATAAACTTTAAAATAATTTTCTTACGAAATTTTACTTAATTGTAAAAAAAACTATACCATTCCATATTTGGAGGGAATTAAATATCTAATTTGATCGTTAATTAAAAGAATAAGTAATCAAATAATACAACTAATAATAACAATTAAACAACTAATAACAATAATTACAAATTTTAAATAAAAAACACTTTTATTTGTGTGATGATGTTGAGTCTTTAAGGATTTTTTAGGTTGATATGAGATGTAACATGCGGTGCACTTTTTTGCGTAACCAAACTCAATTCTTTGTAAATATCACTTTAGAATGGATTTGTGACAAAGCTTAACCGTGCATATTTAATTTTTGCACTGATAACTTACATGACTTTGACTAGCTGACGCTTTGCTCAAAACATAACAGCGCTTTTTACACTTTACTTGGTTAGCTGCTGCTGTTGTTGTTGAAGTTGCTGTTGTTGATTGATTTATCTGCTGCTCATCATCAAAGTCAAGGTGAGTTTTTTCCTAGCTTGCTTTGGTGCTGTCAACATCTCTCACTCTCTTGAATATATGATGTTTATTGAGATACTCCACTTTGCATATTGGTACGTCTACTTTTTTATTGATGTTTTGCATCAATGTTTTAGATGAAAAACATTTGCTGCAAAGCTGCGGCAAGCAATATGGCCAACTGAAATTGTTTTTCAACTTCTTTTTGAATTTTCTTTTAAATAGCTGGAGTTATTCTGAAGATTAGTTTCTAGGGAGTTGTGTGAGTTCACAAGCAAGTATACTGTTGCTTAATCAAAAGCTAAGTATTTTTGGTAAACCAGATTTCACAATTGACTACTATTTGAAGCAGTTATACTTGTTTTTTAAATTGATTTTTGATCAGGTGCTGCTTCGATTTTCAAAGTTTTTAGAACTTTAAACAAGAATAAACCCTCTTTCAATGTGCCAAGTTTAACTTTATAAAACTTATTTTCCTTTGTGACCAAGAGATTTACGAAATAAAAACCTATTTTGAAAGTGAGGTGGTTTTGTCAATAACTAACAATAAATACATTTCTAAATGCTAGGTTAGCAGGAAGCTGTAGCAGCAGAACTTTAGTTTTTAAATCTGAATCTTGCAAAACTCAGAAAAAGTAGAAGGTTAAGTTAATTAAGTTTGGAACTTATTGTTTTCTATACGTTGCACAAGTTGTTATAAATAACTAATTTAAAGAAGGTATGTTTACTCAGATAAAAAACTTCTATACATTAGTAATTTTGTTAAAGAATTATATATAAAATAATATTTAGTTAAAATTTTATATGATAACCAAACAGCAAAAAGTGCACGAAACAATATGTTCGTTAAGCAATTTTCCAAGCTGTAAAATTTTTTGTAAAAGCAAACAAAAAAGTTATTAGGACCTTTAAGATGAACTAAAAACTGCAATAACTAAAAAACAACAATATTTTTTGGCTAAACTTTAGGCAAATACTAATATTTTTTGTAAAGTTGTTTCTCTAAAATGTAAAACTTCAAGACAAAAGATTCGGACTATCAAAAAAAAACATAAAATTAAGTTCTTTAATATAATAAGGGCTAAAATTTAAAAAAGGCAATAACATTTAAGCTTTTATTTAGAAAAACGCAAAAATGTTATTACTGTTTACCATGATTTTGTTGTTGGTTAACTAAGATTTGAGTAAATGTTATCCTTTTTTTGAAAGGTTCATATTCACTAGGCTATTATTTTAAATAGCAGATTCACAAGTATATAGAAATTTGTTTGGTATGGCTAATGAATTCCATGCTCGGATTATAATGTAGTATTAACTAATTTAAATAGTTTGATAATTTTACAATGAAAATAAATGTGAATATTCAGAGATGAAAGTTATAATTTTAAATAAAGTTTTAATTAAATTAAATTAAAATTTTAAAAATTTAAACAAAAATAACATTTACCATGTGAAAAAAATTTAGGCACTACAATTTTAGTGGACGATAAAGAGATGTAACCTGTAACCTTAGCAAATGCTGAATTTGAATGGATTTGATATATGATTTCCGAGGTAGATGGCAAGTAAAAGTTAATTCTACAAGATGAAGGGTAGATGAACCATCAAGCACATTACCTTTTTTAGAATAACAAATGTTTTAAAAGTAAAAGCAACGTCAGAATTTTTGTAAGAATTATTTGGCTGAGTAATTATAAAATTACTCAGCCGAATAACTCTTACAAGTATTAGAATATCCTACTAATATATAATATAATATAATATAATAGTGCTGTACACTTGAAAGGTGATGAGTCCAAATTAGGTAGAGTTTGTAACTGTAACAACTGTAACACACAAACACACTAGCATATTAAAATTTAGTATTTAAAATGTTCATCCAGTTTGTTTTTGAATTGGTTGATACAGACTGCGTCTACTGTTTCTTGTTTAAGTTTATTCCAGTTGTTTATAGCTGTATAGGTGAAAAAATCATGTCATTTTATATTTCCTAAGTAATGCCTTCTCAATTTACTATTGTGACCTCTACTTTTTTATCTGTTATCTAGTATTTCGGGTTTTGTGCAAAATTTATATCGTATTCTTTGTTTTTTATTTAAATGTTGAGTAATTATTTTACATATCAGTAATAAATGCTTTATGATTATGTTAATTTTATGATTATACTGCAAATACAGTTGACGTAACATTGCATTATAAATATTAATTTTTTGTACTTGGCATACTATAAGTAAGTTTCGGTAGTAACTTTTATTTTCTATTTCTGGTAGTTACTGAACATGTTTTAAACAGTTGTAGTTACTATATATTGTTTTTTTTTTAAATAATATTTTTAATGAAATTGTTAATTAAAAACAAACATTTTCTTTATTGTTTTAGGTTTCAATGGTTGAGTTGATATTGAATCTACAATTCTATAAAGTTGAGGGACTTGGTATGTTTGGACATTTTATATGATTTTTTTCTTTCAAAATTACATAAAATTTTAAATAACATTTAATACTGACTTTAGTTAGATTATTGTTAAAACAATAAAAAAAAAATATTTATTAAAAAGATATTATAAGGATGTTTCAAGAAAGTAAATTGTTTTAAACCTTTATCCATTTAAATACTTAAAAATTTGTTAATATTTATACATATAGTAAAAAAAAGAGTATATTTTCTTTTTCAAAACATCGAAAAATTGTATTCATATTTCTTAAAGACATAATTTTTTTTTTGGACGACAGAAAAATTATTTTTCTCGACTAACATGTTAAAAACAAGTTCTTATACAATTACTTTTTTAAAATAATTTACTTTTATCAAGGAATAGAAAAAACATATTAGAAAATAATGTAAAAAAATAGGCGTACAAACTTTTTATTTGACTTCCGTTCTACATTCTTGTCGACCCCACTTTTTATTTTAATTAATATGTTAGTTTGATTTCCAATGAAACGTTTGATAAAATTACTTATGGTGATCAGTTCAGTCACATTCAAAGCTTTTTTTAAATAATTTGATATATCCTAAAAGTAAATATACATAGAAATAGGTCGATAATCAGTAAGTAAAGTAGTAAAGTTGCAAATAATAGATATGAACATGCGTGCCATGTAGGATCAGAAATAGTAAAAAAAAATACTTTACGCAAAAATAGTCTTATATTTTATCAATCGTTTCGAGACAATCCGTTGCTAAGTTGTAAACTCACCGACGCATTCAACGAAAATCATCAAAAACATATTTCGTCAAATACAGTATGGAAACTTTTCCTTAGGAAAAAAATAGTTGTCAATGCAGCTGTTTAAACACCTATGTTGACGGTCAGAGATCGGCTCACAAGATTTAGGTGGTGTAAAGAGAGATTTGGGTGGTCTTTTGAGAAGAAGAAGCAAGTAATTTTTAGTGATGAAAGTAACTTTGAAGTAATGAATAGAAAAAGCAAAGTTCTTGTTCAAAGATTTAAATCAAAAAAGTGTAGTAATTGCTTTGTTGTACCAAGGTTGCCAAGTGGCGGCGGCAGTGTTGGTATTGGTGGTTTCTTTTTGTCTAACAGAGTAGGAGTGTGTGATATTTATAATGGTCTAATCAACCAACATCATATACAGCTAAACGCTAGAGAACTGCTTGGTTCCATCAGTGGATATGCGGATTGATCGAAACGAACGGTAAAAATTTCAACAAAATTTGGCGTCTGCACTACCAGCTGGTGCAATAAAACCATGGATGAAAGAAAATAAAATAATTTTATTGCCCTGACAAATCTTGATCCACAGATTTAAATCTGATTGAATCTATTTGGGCTTGGATGAACAAAGAGTTTGACAAGGTACAAATACAATCCATAAATAGCTTTAAGCAAGAATTAGATACCGTTTGGAGAAGTGTTCCAAACAAAACCTGCAACAATATTTTAAAATCAATGCAAAAAAGATGTGCTGCATGTGATGTAACTTAGATGTTAGTTTCGTTGCTTTAATTTTTTTATATATTGCGGTTTTTTCTTCACATTTATTGTTAATTTGTTTGATAACGTTTTTATATGCAGTTTTATGAATTAGTATGTCATCCAATTTGCAAAATTTGTTTAAAAAAGATTTTTCTTTCTAATAAAATCAAATTAGTTTAATATTTTTAGTTTTTATTTTATGGTAGTTATTGGCAAACATCAAAATTTTACTGTGCCTATTTGTTTCGAAAGCACTGTTTATATTTACAATATCGTAATGAATTAATTAATTCATATTAGTCAATGAAAAGTATAGATAAAAGACGCCAATATATTGTGTCAAGGGTAACAGAGAAAGACCCAAAACAAAGATGTAAAAGGGAGCATGTGGGAAAAGAAAGAAACAGAAAGCGAACATTAACATACAGCTTTCCATGCAAAGAAGATGTTGCTCTTGAAACGTAGGTATATCACAGCAGAAAGTAAAACAGCAATGGCAAAAAAAACAACTGCTACAGGGAGTGTCAAAAAAGATTAAAGTGGTTGCCACAATTACCAAATAAAATTTTAATGAGAATGATAACAAAATGTCATTGATCATATTCAGACGTTTAGAGTTGTTGAATCCCATTACCTGAGACACACAGAAAAATCACAGTTTCGTCCTCAATAGCTTTCAATTAAGGAAATGCATAGAATCTTCATATAGTACTGCAGTGAGAAAAATCTTCTTAAAGAGGGATTCAAGTTCTATCAGACAGTTTTTAAACGTAGATTTCGTTTAAAATTTTAAAAAGTTAAGAAAGATCAGTGTGGAACTTGTAAAAATTTTACAAACAAAATAGAAAAGGGTTATAAAGATTGTTAAAAGTATAATAAAAATGTCAGCCTATAAAGAAGAAAAGAAGAATGAAACAATAAAATCACAATTAATTGTAACAGCGGCTTTTGACTTTGAGCAAGTTCTTTTATCACCATATGGTACAACTGGAGCTTTTTATTATTCCAGGCGTCAGCAAAATTATAACCTCGCTGTTAAATAAATTGATTCTTTAAAGACATAATTATATTTGTGGAACTAGAAAGAAAGTGAAAAAGCAAGCTTTGAAGTAAATACAGGAGTATTTAAATTTATTGAATCTTAAAGCAAAGAAGGAGTAACACAACTTTATCTCTTCTGTTATTGATGTGGGGGCAAAAATCAAATTAGAATCATGAACATAATGTTGTCGGAAGCATTGACTCTATCTAAGTTAGACTTAATGGCGCTTACATTCTTTGTACCACAACACAGTCAGAGTGAAAATGATGTCGCCCACTCAAAAATTGAAAAACAATATCAAAATCGATCAGTATTCACATCTATGCAATGAGAAGCAACAGTAGAACAAGCTTTTAAAATAAATGCCTGTGTACTAACATATTAAATACTGCAATAAAATTTATGGACTAAGGACACTTAATTTGTAGAGTTTTCCATATTTAAGATCCTTTTAAGACTATCCTATGTCAGGATGACCTGTTAAATTGCTTAAACTTTAATATTTAAAATTTTTTTGTTATACTATAAAAAATAATAAAACTTACTATAAACATTCTGAAAAAAATTAGGTTTAATCTTAATGATCAAACGCAGTAATAAATTTAAAACTTTAAATGGCTTTTCCTCAATACTGCAAAAACGGGCTCAGGATTTTATTTTGCAGCGACGATATATAGTTGATGACCTAGTTAGGTAACCGCAATGTAACTCGTGTTGCATTAGGTGCCTAAGTGGAACTGTGTCAATATTTTTAGAAAATATCCTATTGTTACTTAAAGGCGTTTAGTCTTTCAGCATTAACAATCTCATTCTAGTAGTCAACAACTCGATTTGTGAAGAAGTTACCTCTATTATTATTGGATTAAACTATTTCTTTGACCAGTTAATTATTATAGACATGGCGAGGCGCAGAACAGATTGAAGTGTGATGCAAGTTAAAAGTTTCTTTACCAGATTCGATTGTAAAAAGCTATATTATGTTTCCACAAGGATTTCTTCCTTTGAGCGAATTTAAAATTCATTAGTGACGCGTCTCTAGAATCTCTTTAAGGAACATTTAGCTGTATTTGATCTTTATTTGTATATGGATTTTAAATTAAGGAAAAGAATTCGAGATAAGGAACCACTTACATTATCTATACTTTTTTCCATAATGCTACACTGGGCAAAACAAATGTCCTAATATTCAAGGCAACCATCTCGTTGGCCTTAGACATAGCAGTGCACACCTGAACGTTTTGTTGTAGATTTTTGCTTACTCTGATTCCTAATTTAAGTTCAGGTGAGGTTGATTAGGAACTAGGTCAAATCACTTTATCAAAATCGAGCAATTTATAGATGTAATTTTTATTCAGGCAACCGATGTAAAGACCTTTCATTTCAAGATGTTTAGCCTCATATGACATATTCTTTTCCGCTCAGTTATAGCAATAATGTTATTTTGAGGAAAAGTACAACCATTCTGTTCTTTACCAAATCATAAACCACTTTTGTTTAAATATTAGACTCATATGGTTAACCTTGTCAAAAGTATTGGCTAACTTAAGGGAGAGAGCTAGTCTACAGACACTTGATCAGCTGATGCTTTTGTTAAATATTTTATAATTTCAATATGATTTGTGAGGCATGACTTACGGGGAACGAACTCAAGCTATTCTTGTTTAATCAAGTTGCTGTCAACTTGGTGCGCTAGGATGGATTGCTATACTATATTTTCCATTAGTATGCACGTTACAAAGGTAGGGTTGATAGGTTAACAATTGTACTGGTCAATTGTCAAATCTTATGGGTGGTGAAACCTTTTCTGTAAAACAAAATTTTTGCTACTTTACATACAGTAGAAACTTCTCCTTTGTCAATTAATTGCTAAAACTCTATGGCTAAATATATTTATATGTATATACATTATTGGACAAAACATTGGCAACCAACATCGAACAATGCTAAAAAGTGTTCCTAATTTTACATGTCTTAAAAACGAAACGAACTATACTACCACAGCAAACAGTTCAGGAGTCTGGAGTCATAGCATGCCATGACATGAGCAATTAGCTGACAGCACACAGGCAGAATTTCGTTGACAAGTGTCATTTTGCAGCGGACAAAACAAGTGCAACTTTTTTGGTTTGTTTCCTTTTCTTGAGTCTGGTTCGTGTCAACGTCGAGGAAGTTTTTTAATAATTACAAGAAGTATCCAGAAGTTTCCAGAAGTTTCCAGAAGCATGCAGAAGCTTCCAAAAGTTCCAAGAAGCATCAAAAAGAAGCATCTAGAATCTTCCAGAACAGGTTCAAACAGGTTCATTTTACTATATAAGAGACAAGTAAATCAACATGTAATTCAGTCAGTATGTGGAAGTCAATCAGTCAGTATTATTAAAACAGTTTATCAAAGTGAGTTTTATCAAAGTGTTTTATCGAAGAACATCAATACAAGAAGTGAAATACAACAAATGCTTCATTACATCAAAACAGTCCACATCCAACCAAGACGTTGTGTTCCACAGAGCATTATTGTATCATCACAAGGTAAATGTAACACGGTAAGCCTTGAGAAGCGTGATTATTTATTTTTATTATTTTTATGACTTAAAGTGCAAAAATGGCTCAGAACAGTCTTGGATTGGAACTTAGAAAGAAAATTATTGACGATTACGTCAGTGAAATGTCACAAAAAAGTGTTTGTGATAAATATCGCGTAAAAATATGGACCGTATCAAGACTATGTTCCAAATATCGTTCTAAAGGGAAGTTGGCAGCAGATAACAAAGGTGGAAGACGGCGTTCCACCACTTCTAGAGAAAATTCTATGATCGTCAGATCCGTCAAGATGGATCCCTGGATATCATCAGTCGAGATACAAAAGCAATTAGAGCTACCTGTATCGGACCGAACAATCAGACAACGTGCTGTTAAAGCCGGATTGTTTTCTCGACGCCCTGCAAAGAAACCGCTGATTTTACTAAAAAACCAGAAGAAAAAAATCTTGTTTGCTACATCTTATATTGACTGGAATGTGCAGAAATGGCGAACTGTCCTGTTCAGTGATGAATCGAAGTTCAACATCATTGGGAGCGATGGCATTTGCCGTGTACGTCGACCGGCCGGAAAACGCCTCAATTTACGTTACTGCCATTAGATCGTGAAGCATGGTGGAGGCAATGTAATGGTCTGGGGGTGATTTTCTGCTAACGGTCTAGGTCCAATACATCGAAACGATGGAATAATGGACCATTTTATGTATAAAAATATCCTGAAAGATGTTATGTTCCCTCATGCTGAATGCAATATGCCAATGAAATGGGGTTTCAGCAAGACAACGATCCGAAACACACTGCAAAAGTAGCCAAGTAGGGTTTCAAGACAACCACCTATCGGTGATGGATTGGCCGCCAGAATATCCGGATCTCAACCCTATCTAGAACCTGTGGGAGATCGACAACCGCAAAATTAATTGTGAAGGTGTTCGTAATAAGGACCAACTGTTAGAACAAATCCAAAAGGCCTGGGCAGCGAATCCACTTAGTTTCATTGATCACCTGATCGAATCTATGCCTCAAAGATGCAAAGCTGCGATCGACAACAAATGATTTGCCACAAAATATTGATAGCAAAATACAGCTTGGTCAACATTTTGTCGAGTTGCATTTGTTTTGTCCAGAAGGAAATCAACTTTTTTTTATACATTTGATTAATTTATTAATTTTCGTGTACAAATAATGAACTTTGTGATGAATAAAACTTGAAGAACTTTGTCTTTAAACATTTACATAGTTATTTCTCTAAATTGAAATAATTCTCTAAATTGAAATAATGCAGCACTTTAATATAAAGAAACTAAATTAGCATTATTTGGTTGCACTCGTTTTGTCCGATACTGTATATACATGTATATATATGTATATATATATGTTTATACTGTATATATATGCTTTCTCTAAAAATTTTATAGAATTCTCTAGACTTTTTTTAGACCATATCTTTTAAAAGTTTATAGAAATTCTATAGAACCTTTTTTCTGGGCAAGCTTATAAAAATAGTAATGGAATTGGCAGCACATATATAACATTTTACTTTTAACAATATAAATCTTTGTAATAGCTATTAATGAAAAATTTTTCCATTAAAAAATAACCAACTACAATTACTGTTATTTTTAGTTTATAATGGCTTTAATTGCACTAACGGTTGGTTGGGATATGGAAGTTATTGTTACCTTTTTAAGACATCAGAAACACCGACTTACAACTGGTACGAAGCCCAACTCTTTTGTCTGAGCTATGAAGGAAATTTGTTAAGTATAAAAGATCAAGCTGAAAATGACTTTATCATTGACCAATTTAAAATTAATTCAAATTTAAACAAAGGCCAATGGATTGGTATAATGATTTAAAAAAGTTCTACTTATTTCTTCTTTTTTTTAATCAATTTTTTTTACTTTAAATAATTTTTTCAGAAAATTATTTATTAAACTTCAATATTTAAACTTAAGCTAAATAATTAAATAATCAGTTTTTAAAACAAATTAATTAATAAATTAAAAATTATTTTCAAAGGTCTCAATGATATTCAGACAGAGAATGAATTTGAATGGAATGATAATGCAACTGAAAAGTTTTTTAAATGGAGACCTAATGAACCAAATAACTTTAATAGGAACGAAGACTGTGTTGAGATTTATGGTGACGGTTGGAATGACTTATCTTGTGATTCTGAACTTAGTGGGTTTTTTTGTAAAAGGAGAGCTACAGGTAAATTATTTATTTAAATAAATTTTTATTATACAGTTTCAAAACTTAATGTTACAACTGAATATGTTTTTAAACACAATAAAGTTGTTATTTAGTTACCAGATGTTTGTTACTTTTTGTTTATGGGCTATTATTTTTCGTTAAACTATTTTTTTTAATTAGGCTATATCATTTTTGTGGTATATATACATATATGTATATATATATATATATATATATATATATATATATATATATATATTATGCTTAGATATTAGATATATAAGTTACAATGTCCATAGAGTCAAAATAGGTAGGATAGTTTTTAGCTTGTTTGTTGGCACGCCTCCTTAAGAAACCTTCTTTGAAATTTAATATAATGCACTTTACCATCCATTAAATCAGTTTTTTGTTTAAATCGCATATAAAAAATATATTAATAATGTGTAATAATATTTAATTAATTCTACTGCAAGAATTGGTTAAAAATGGCTGCTTGTTAAAAAATCTGTGAAACTAGTGAAAAATCAATAGGATAAAGTTTTAAAACTAATGAGATGTTTAATAAGGTTTTAGAAATAATCGACCCAAACAGGAAAATGGAACAAATTAGTAACTAAAAGTTTAAATAAAAGTTATTTTAGATCAAATTAATTTTGTTTTTATTGTTTTTATTTAAATTATTTGTTATGATGTACCGGGTACATGGTGAATTTTATAAGTGCTGGTTTACATTGCAATTATTAGAGGTGCCTGGTAGTTTTAGAGTTCTTTAAAAATTTTTTAAGGTTCCAGAAAACCCAGAAGCAGAAAATGACCTGTTTACCTGGAAACCCTCGTGGTGAACCGTGTACCTGGTAATTTCAAAATATGGGGTACTCCTCAAACATACATAATGTTCAAAATACCCATTTTTTCCAAATATTTCTGATCATTTAAGAAATTTATCTAAGTCTTTTAGGGAAAAAAAGGCACCTCTGAAAAATAAAAAGTAACTTCAAAAACTGGCAGGTACCTAACACAATACAAAAAACTGCAGAGTACCCAGCACATCTTTTATTCTTCATTATTTATATTTATAGAACATTTTAACTCCCAAAGCAGCTTTTTTAAATAAAAAGTATTTTAATAACTATAACTTTTCATTTTAAATATATATATATATATATAATATATATATATATATATATATATATATATATATATATATATATATATATATATATATATATATATATATATATATATATATATATATATATATATATATATATATATATATTAATGTAGCTTTCGTTTCGGCTTTTTTGTATTATTTTAGACTACTTCCAGGAAACTCCAGGAACAACAAATTTTATTTGTAAGTCACCTGGAAATAATAAAGCAAACGTCTTATAGAATTACAAAATTTTTTTTGAGCTTTAAAGGCGCTAAAATAAGTTTAAATCAGAGAGCACCGTTAGCATGGATTCTGAATATGTTTACCTAGCTGACCTAAGAAAGCCATTTATATAGGATGATAGCGTACACACAAATTGCAAATTTTAAATTCCTAAAGTTTTGTCCGAGGAAAATCATTTAATTTGAATGTTCAAATTAAGTGAAGTTTTTACCTTATAGCGCAACAATTAAAACACCTGTAGAATGAAAACTACTTTATATAAATTGATAAAATATTCAAAAATAAGTAAAATGCAAGTGAAAATGTAGCATATAGCCGCGCCAAACTCTGAATATAATTTCAGCCATATTGGTTAACTGGTTAAGGATTGAAAATATTAATTCAAAACGTTACTGTGATATTCGATCACTTTTTTTAAAAATGTAGGTTACATGAGTGTTCTGCTAAGTAATACCAACAATTTTTTATAACTGTTTTTCTACAAAAACTACCATTTTTATTTTAGAGACCAAAATATTGATTTACTATTCAAAGCGTGGTTTGACTTGGCCTAAGCTTAAAAAAAAAGTATTAGTATTTTCTAAGGTAAAAACTACTGTCAAATTGCATTAAAAAAAAAACTGTCAAATTGCATTAAAATGCTAAAAAATAGTTGAAAAACGTTTATAAAAATACTGATATAAAAAATATATAAATTTTTTTTATAAAATTACTAAAATATTTTACAAATAAAAGGTTTGTGGGGGAATTCTGAAGAAAACCTTATAAAAAGGATGATAGAACTTGGAAGAGCAGTGAAAATCTTTTGTAGGTATGTGTAATCAAATAAAATCTCATCTTAGAGTCATTAATGTAAATAATTATTTCCTTATAACTTAAGCAATTATTTCCTTGATATTAATTGTTTATAATTAATAATAATTGTAGGTGTGCTAATGAATTGTTATCCAATACAAATTCAGATTAAGTTTTGTAATTGAATAGTTCAATTTAGTAAAATTGGGTTTAATGAACTGTTATATGCCAATTTAAGCAAAGGTTCAATATGAAAATGGAAAACTTATTTTTTTGTTTTGTTTTTTTATTTATTGCCGTGCCTGAAAAAATGTAGGACAGCTTACTGCATTCCAAGAAGATTAAATATGCCAACTGTACCAACCAAAAATTTTTATCAGTGACACTCGGGTGCCACAAGACTCTGCAACTTTTATAAACAATTTTGCGGAGGAAACGAGTGAGGAAAGAATTTATACTCCCTCCTTTGATAAATTTTAATTTAATAAAAGTAAGACCTAAAACAAGAAGCGCGTTGTGTTATTGCTTAATCTCTCAAATTGATTGTTCAAAGTAACAAGAAAAACCTCCTCTTGAAGAACAAATAGCAAAAGGTTTGCCCCTCACCCCTCCCCAATTGCTTTCAAATAAAACTCTGGGAAATCCTTCAAACCATATTAGCAAAATATTCCAGAGCTGCAAACAAATTGCACCTCAAGTTATGTCTAGCAAAGAATTATCCCCTGAAGGAACTATTTTACTTATTAAAACATCTGGCGGGCCTTTACTTATAATTATCTCAGGTAAATATTTATAGTTAAATAATTTTTACCTTAAAATTAAAAAAAAATCTCAAAAATAAGGAAACAAGATGTGATTTGAAAAGTATATTTTTGACAAGTTTCTAATCATTTTAAAAACGAATAATTTGAATGTTTTAAACAAATTTTCTGAAAAAAATTTAATATATAGAAAGATAAAATATGAATGTTTTGGTTTTAGGTCAAATTAGTGCCCAGTCACTATCTAGTGCTCTAAAATTGATTGCTCTAGGTCTTGTAAATCTACAATAAAATACTGGACTAGCAATCAACGGATTAAAAAAAAAAAGTCAGAATTATAAACCAAACATCAACCATTAAGAGATAAAGCCTAACTTTTATAGGATTTTTTTATAATCAGGTCAATACTTAAATGATTTTTTCAGTTTCGGTGCGTTACAAATTAAAGAAATCCCAGTAATTGGTAACATTTTGAGGTCTAAGTAGCAAAAAACAAACAAAATCTACAACTAAAACTAATATAAATCCTTAACTTGTAAACTAATCTGACTAAAATTTTTTCCAAAGTTTGGTGTGGCCATGTGCTATGTTTGCATAAAGTTTTATTAAATTATATGTTGTGGTTCCCATTCTACAGGTGTGTTTATTTTCGCCCTATAAAATCATAGTTTCATCTGATTTTAAACTTCAAAATAGATTATTTTACGGAAACAAACTAAAAGATTTTTAAATTTGCATCACAGGATATTTTGGTGTGTATGCTATCATCCCATTCAAGTAGCCGTTTTGCGTCACCTAGGTTAGTATTATTGAGGTTTTAACATTCTACTTTAAATAGAATGTTTACATCTCAATCCTTACCAAAAGAGGAGGCGTGAATTCTGTTTTCTGAGGATGTCATGAGATTAATAATGGGCACCCAGGAAAAAAAATTCTATTGAATTTCGATAAACTTTTGAAACATATCGTGTATAGAAGTTTTACAGAATTCGACAGAATTTCTATAAAATGTCTATTAATTTATATAGAAATTGCAATAAAACTTTTTTTTCTATAAAATATAAAGTAAAAAAAAAGGTTCTATTGGAATTTCTATAGAAATTAACGGAGGTTCTATAAAAATTCTAAAGAATTTTACAGAATTTTTATAGACCATATGGACCAAAAGTTTATAGGAGTTCTAAAATTTTTTGTCCTGGGCACCTAGAAAAAAAAATTCTAGAGAATTTTAATAAATTTTTGGAACATATGGTCTATAGAAATTCTATAGAATTCTATAAAATATCTATAGAATGTCTAATAACTTCTATAGAAATTGCTATAAGACTTTATTTTCTATAAAATAAAAAGTAGAAAAAAAAGTTCTATTGGAATTACTATAGAAACTAACAGAGATTCTATAGAAACTTTATAGAGTTCTATAGAATTTTTATAGACCATATTTTCCAAAAGTTTACAGAAATTCTACAAAACTTTATTCCCTGGGTATACTATAGGGTATACTATACCAGGATATACTATAGGGTATACTATAGGGTATACTACAGGGTATACTATACCAGGATACACTATAGGGTATACTATAGGATATACTATACCAGGAATATACTATAGGGTATACTTTACCAGGAAAAAAGCTCTATAGAATTTTTATAAACTTTTGAAACATATGGCCTATAGAAATTCTATAGAATCCCAAAGAACTTATATAGAATCTCTATTAATATTTAAAAAATAGTGGAACTTTTTTTTCCACTATTTTTTCTATAGAAAAAAAAGTTTTATAGCAATTTCTCTAGAAATTAATATATATTCTATTAAAATTCTATAAAATTCTAAAAAATTTCTATAGGCCATATGTTTTAAAAGTTTGTAGAAATTCTATAGAACTTTTTTTTTTGGGAGCCTACAGAGACTCTATAGAATTGTATAAAATTTCTCTAGAATCTCTGTTAATTTCTATAGACAGTCGTATAGTACTTCTATTTTCTACCTTTTTTTCATCAGAAAAAACGGTTTAAAAGCAACTTTTATGGAAATTATTAGACATTTTAGTGAAATTCTATAGACTTTTTATAAAAATTATATAAACCTTATGTATTTAAAATTTATAGAAATTCTGAAAAACTTTTTTTCTTGGGTATATATATACATATATATATATATATATAAATATATATAAATATAAATATATATATATATATATATATATATATATATATATATATATATATATATATATATATATATATGTATATATATATATATATGTATATATATATATATATATATATATATATATATATATATATATATATATATATATATATATATATATATATATATATATATATATATATATGTATATAATAATCTTCCATGGTCTTTTTTAAGTTTTTAACGTAAATTGTCAGTTTCATGTTTTTTTTAATTTCAAAGACGGAAACTTACTTTTTATTTATTTTTCTTTTCAGTTACTTGATAGACTGCCTGTTTAGACCAAACTTTCAGTCGATGCAGCAGCACTCTGTTGCGAGTTAGGCTATTTGTCAGTTGATGTAGCACCACTCTGTTGTGAGTCAGGCTATAAGATAGTCGATATAGCAACACTCCAGGCATGTATTACGATTAGAAAATAAAAATAAAACATTCATCAGGGGCGGATCCAGGATTTTTATTGACTGTAGTAAAAAGTGCCATAAATGTATTTTTGTCTTAAAAAAAATACAAACTAAAAGTCATCGCTTTTCACATTTGCCGACAGTGCTAAAAGTCTAAGTTTTCCGTCTGTATTATATGATCTACATATGCCGATTTGCTGGTCTAATTGTGTTAAGTTTGCAGACATAATGAACTAAAAGTTATTAATAGGGGCTGGGGGAGGGTATCACACACCATTGGCGCCAGTCTTGGATTTACAGTGGCTTGTAGTGATACATGAGGTCCCTACCACTGCTTTCTTCTTCAGCCCGTTTCGATGTATTTATGTTTAGTTTTTAGTATTCCTACTGCCATTCAATTTATTTATGTCAAACAATACACAAAACATTTTCATATAAATTTATCTATATATCTAAGTTAACAAAATATTTGTTCTAATTAAAATGTCTTGGTCTGCAGAAAAATTGGAGATTAGTATTTGAAAATGTAAACGAAAGACTTAATCTAAATTTGTATAAAATTCAATTATTTAATTTAATTAAAATTTCTTTTAAAATACATTATCCTTCATTTATTGGCCTACTTTATAAAATATCTTAAAATCAAAATAGACACTGTTTTACAATTTGCATAAATTTATAAAAAGAAATTATAAATGTTTTCATATTTAAATAATAAACTTCATTTTAATAAACTTCATTACAATAAACTTTTTGTTAAATAATGAAAAAAAAAAAAACAGGTTTCAAATCAAATAAAAAGTATAACTAAAGTAACCAAACTTTTCAAAAAAAAGATATTGCTTTAAATAAATAAGGAATGCTTTTAAAATCCCGCAACAGCAAATTTCAGACATATTACAATTTACAGTTCTCAGCAAATAATAAAAACAAAAGTGTCCATGATTAAATGTCAACCGACAAGACAAACCTAATATGCTCGTTCTCAGTTTAAAACAACATAGTTTTGTTTGATTTTGAAGCAGAAAGTTTTCAGTGGTTTTTTATAAATAGATATTGGAAAGTATATTGTGATGATAAAACTCAATTTCAATCAAGCAATGCATTAAAGAGTTAAAGTATTGAGTATGAAAGTCAAACAAACTTTATCTTTAATTAAATTGAAGTAAACCCATGAAACAGTATTGTCAAAAGGTCTAAAGATATTTTTCTTAAATTTCTAAATTCTATTTCAAGTAGTTCTGTAACAAACTTTTCTAACATAATATATTTGTAACAAAAGTAATATTTTAAATATTTTATATATTTTAATAATATTTATATATTTTTATAATATAACTTATATATATTTTTGTAATATAATTTATAATATTATATATATATATTTTTATAATATAATTTTATATATTTTAGTAATATTTTAAATATTTTCATAATATTTTATACACATTTTAAAAGAGAGTTTATATTGTTTGTTTTCCAAAAACAGCAACTTCCTGATAAAATAACATTTTTGTAAAATACACCTTAACACTGAGAATAATAGTAGAAAGTTTCTTGCAATTTTAGTATAAACTAAAAATCTATCTGTGAGAAAAATTGTGCAAAACGTTATTTTAGTTTAACCTTTTGGAAGTTTTGATGGCAATCAGATCATATACTAAATTGTTGCCAGACGTTTTAAAACTCGCATTAAGTAAACATTATATCCAACGTGTTTTTTTCACTCTGTCTCTGGGAAATCTAATAGTTTTTTAAAACGTTTGACTTCAATGATAAATTACTCGTAGAACAGCAAAAAAGATATTTCACCATTTTTCATAAACATAAACAAATTTCACCATTTTCATAATAAACAATATAAAGAAACTAATGCTATTTAATTTATTCTTTAAAATTATAAAACCTTTTCAATTAATGATTGCTATCCACTTCATTAAAAAAGTTTTTTAAACGGAGAGTGGATATTTAACAGAATTTCTGTCTTTGCTGCACAAATTTTTTTTTTCTATAGGTTCTCGCTTGATGACTTTTAGTCACTACGTAAGACCTCCTTTTTAATAAAAGATTCTAGTTAAATAGCCTGAATATATAATAAATTATCGGGGGTATGTATAGAGTTGTTTCAAAATATGACATATTGACTTTTGCTACAGCTCAATGCAAATAAAGCATAGAAAAAACAAATTCGTATAAAAAAAGGCCGATAATTTTAAACAAATCTGATTGGTTGTTAGTGGGAAACCGAACAACTTTTTATTTATTGGTATTTAGTTTATGCAAACAAAGAATTTGTAAATAATGGCAAAATATTATAAACAATCGAATCGTCTGTTATAACAGTTTTGTTGGAGATATATCAATATAATAATTATAAAGATATCTTGAAGCGTTTGTTTGACTTAATTTATGAATCTAATTACTACTTAATACATTTGTGTTGGTATACTTTAAAAAAATATGCTACTTTTAAAAGCAGATAGTATGAATTATATAACATATATAATTCATTTTATGCTGTGCTAACAACAAAAAGTATTTATCTTAATACATTACTGAAGCCATAATAGCTCTTTGTATCGACTTAGTAGACAAAGATTTAAATGTTTTTATAACAATAACTTTAATGTAACTTATGTTTTTATGACAATAACTTTAATGTTACTTTTAGAATATTGTTATAAAAATAAAAGAAACCAAATATCAATTATATAAAACAAAACGAGTTTGAAAATGAAATTAATTTGTTTATAAAGTTTATCACCTCTGTTTTTTAATTGTTTACGCAATATGAATGAAATAAATTATTTTTTAAAAATGACTAAATAAGTCTGAGTATTTTAAAAATTGATACTATATACCGAAAACAGTTTTTTGAATGGGGCTAAAAGTTATGTTTATTTATGAAAAAACAACTTTTGTAGAAAAATCAACACTACCATAGTTTATCTGAATCTAACGCGACACTATTAGTAAACTCATTTTGGTGTGATATTGAAAATAATAACCTCAATTTTTTAGTAAACAAAAACAGGCTATAAGGATAATTACAAACGTAGACCGTTTCTCTCACACTCAAACATTATTTAATAAACTTAATATTCTAAATGTATATAAACTAAACCTTTACCATATTCTTATCTTCATGTTTAAACTTGATAAAAAAATATCACCAATGTTATTTAATTCACTTTTTGAAAAAATAAACCACATATACCCTACCAGATTTTCAAAAAACAATTACATTCAATCCAAAACACATTATTCAGCAACCAAAATCTCAATTGCTAACCGAGGTCCTAAGCTGTGGAATACAATATTAAATAATGAGCTGAAATCTAATTATTCTTTAAACCAGTTTAAAACAAAACTTAAGCAATTACTGATGATAAATGAAAATGAATTAAAGTTCTTCTAAAAAGCTTTTTAAACTAGCAAACAAAAACAAAAATTAACCTACTAATTACTCTTTAATATTATATTTAATATTCTACACAATAGTCTGCTATTGTAAATGTATTTCTTATCTTATAAGTTTTGAATTTACAAACGATTTTTTTAAGTTTTATTATTTGAAATACTAATTACTAAAAATATTGTAAAATTTTATAATTTCAATTTTATTGAAAAAAGTTATTGTAAATTCTTTTTGTAATATTAATACTTATATATCATCTTATTTTACTAATCAGTTCTTAAATATAAATACTCTTTGAATTACTAAATATTTTAAACGTTATATATTTTATTTTTTGCATATTGTTAAAACATTTTATTTGATGAATATGCATTTTTTTAAGGGGGGCTTAATGATAAGATGAATTTTGTCTTCTTCAAGCCCCAGTCATGTAAATATTTGTTTTTATAAATTACGAGTGTAAATTATTTTCAATCGGCAAATACAATACTAAAAAAAAAAAAAAAAAAAAAAAAAATTTCCATAAAAAAATGGTTTTTCATGGATAATTTTTCCAAATAATGTCTCATTATAAATGTCACGTTACATTTATTGAAAACAAACATCAATACGTGCTTTTATGAAAAAATCAAATGCATAGATTTCTGTATAGCCAAACTACAAGGTACTATATGTTAAAAATTGCATCTTTTCTAAATAAAACTACGCTTGACGATTTGTTATAGGCGCATTACTTTTACCAGATTATAATAGCGGGTAAAATAACCTTTCCATACGTGCTAAATCTGCCATACTTTTTCATGAAAAAACGTATATATATATATTGTAATTGAAAAAAACTTGCATTTTTGTTCGGAAAAACGTGTACCATGCCATAGTTGCAATTGAGAGTTGCTACAGTCAATATGCCATTTTGTTTTACTCCCAGTTTAATTTAAGTTGATACTCTGCGAAATGTTTTACATTCTTTCAAAATTTTATGGGCATCTGAGACAAAATCCGTCTCAGATGCCCATAAAATTTTATGTCTCAGCTACGACTATGAATAAATTTTTGAAGCGCCGTTTAACTATGTGTCTTGCTAAGTCTATTTTACACCGATCATTTCTGTGCTTATACCTTACTTCAAAATTTTTTTGTAAACCGTAGAAAAACTAAACATATTTTCTACCTTCTAAAGTTATGAAATAAAAATTGAGTTTTTAACATTTAATTAAATTTTAAACGCTTTGATAGTCGTTGCGCAAACCGCTTCTTCGTGATAGAAAATAAAAATCTGTTTCTTCAAATCTTTGTTTTGAATCATATAATTAATGTTTCATACTTTATTACCTATTATTGTAAAAATGTAGACTTCTATAAAAAAAACGTTGGAATACGAAAGGAGATTTTCCTTTTTTAATATAACTGTTCTATCAATCCCACGGGGTTGATTGTTGGTGGTTTGCATGATATTTGTATTTTTGCTTTAATATGTTACAAAATTCTTTTGTGCCCATGCAAAATTCCGAATTTGGCGTGACTGTTATTTAGAAGAACTTGTTAGAAATAGAAAAAATAAAATAAATTTTTTTCCATGATTTTGAATTTAAGATCTTTCAGCGAGATATTCTCGCAAATCTAAGTTTTGACTTCAATGGTTATTTTTCACAATGTTACCAAAAAGCATTTTGTCCTGCATGTTTAAAGTCATTTGTTGACACGGCTTTTACGCGGCAATAAAAGTAATGAATGTAGTCAAGGTTTAAAACAAATAACTTAAGCAATCAGTCAATTGGTTATTCACAACAGTAAGAAACGTGTTCGTCAAGATCAACAAAAACTAAGATTTAAAAAAGACAAAAATCTCGAGAAATTTTAAAGATATTTATGTAAGCATAATGATTTATACAAAGTCTCGCAAAAAAATACTTGGTGATAAACTTTTCAAATTTGGGATATCAATATTTTATAACAGGGGTATGGAGTTATCAACACAAATGGGTAATAGAGTTTTGAACTACTTCGCAGAAAATAAATTGGTTTGCCCACCGCGCTTGAATCCTAACGTTTTCAGAATTGCTGTTTTGGAAAATAAAGAGCACAATCCAAGTTCCACAACAGCTGAAGACGCTTTTCATGGAACAGGAATATCATTATTCCAGCATCAAAATCAGAAAAAATTGTATCAGATCTTGAAATTTCTGCTTTGAAGTTTTCTGAAAAAAAAACAGTTATCAAACCTTCCTGATTCATATAATGAGATTCGACCAGTTTTGAATTTTAATGAAAGAACTTAAATAAAAAACAAACGTCTGTTTAAACAACTTCTTTCCAAAATTTATACTCAAAATAGACTTGAAAAAACGTAATACTTACTTGCACATCATCTTATGCATATTATATATTTATATAGTTAATCAAAGATATGTATAAACATTTTTTTTTTTATTTGAAATGGCTGTACAACGTTGAAGATCTACAATTATTGAGGGAAAAATTTAAAAACAGCTCCAACATAACTTGGTCAGCAAGGTATGTTTGAGTCTACTTTTCCATTTTTAGGAAGGACGAGTTAGATATTCCGTAATATGTCGCTGTTGCTGCTCTTCATATTTTGATGAAACAAGCTTATCAATACTACGTGATTTGAAATGAAAAATATGAAAAACCTTTTGACGATTGGAGAGAGGATTGTAAACAGGTTTATGCCCAATTTAGATTTTGGTTAGATTTGACCTGGTTATATTAGCTTTTGTGCAACCAATAAGGACTGAAAATTTTGATTTGTCCAGGCGGTGCATTTGAGAACTGCTTCCTTGGTTTTTCGCACTGGACCATACCCATTACTCGCGATGGTCATCCGTATATTTAACAGATATAATTCAACTGGAAGAAACAAATCCAGAAATTGAAAAACTCTTTCACAACTGTATATTTTTAAAAAAAAAACAAAGAAAAAGTTTTCTTTAATTGGGTTGGACCATGACATGAGCCCAATACCAAATGCGTCAAATGAGAAGATTTTTTATTTTAAAATAGCAATAAAATATAGTTTTAAGAAGCTTATCTGAAAATATGAAATTGATTAAAGTTGTTATGGGTTTTGGTAATAAATACTACTTATTTATGAGGGAAACACCCATGCATTAAAAATAAAAAATTTCAAACTTTAATAAGGTGCGATTGGATTGACGAAAGATTCCCAAGAACTACTTTGCTGGATGATTCGTGTTAGTTCAATGCATAAATGAATTTGAATCAAATTTACCATACGCAGAAAATAATGAATATAATTTCGCGGAAACAAGTTTCAAACATCATAAGCAAAATAAATGTTATCAAAATTGGTTTACCTCTCAAGTTACGAATTTAGTTTATGCAATTTCAAACATGGGTAATCCATTTAAAGAAGAAAGCCTAGATCTTCTTATGATACCCATATTATCAAAGACAAAGAAGTGGTAAATATTGTTTATTCAATTAAGAATTTTGGAGGAAAAGTACTCAGAAAATCAGAATAAAGAGGTGTATGGAGGCTACCTTCAATTCAATAAAACTAATTAAGCTACCACTAGTTAGGTCAATACAAAAAGGAAGTTAAAAAATCAATCTTGTGCGGCCGTGGCGCAGTGGTTAGACGCTTGCTTTATAAGCAGGAGATCCAGATTTGAAACAAGCTCTGGACAAATTTTCGCGTCAGGGTTAGGAAGGAGGCGTGAACTTCCTGATTAAATGCACTTCCGCGGTGCTCTGCGACAAGACCGTAAGGACTTCTTGGGACACCAAAACAAAAAAAAACAAAAATAAAAGAAAAATCTCAAATATCTTTGGTCAAAAAGAACTGCCAATTATTTTCGCAACTGTACATTTCCTCTCACATATCACTCTCTTGATATGTGCGCAAAAAGTTTCTACTGCTGTTTTGATGTTTATTGCAATTTTAAGCTTTTTAAAAATTCTCTCCCTTTTGTTTGCTTCAGCATATTACATCTTTATATATCAACAATGAAACTTTAAAAATGTATTTATTTGTATTTTAGAAATATATAAAAAATAGTAAAAAAACGCAAGCGACATAAACCCTCACTATGTACTTCGAAAGAGCAGCAAGTTAATCAATTCAACTACTGAGTCACTAAACTACCAACTTTTAACACAATTTAAAAAAAAAAAAAGACCGAATGCAATGAATAACTTTATAAAATGGCATATAAATGCTTCAAATCAAAATAGAGGTGATTTTGCCGCAGTTAATCTTTTAAACAAAAAGAAAACTTTAATTAAAATATCTATGGAAGTTCCAAAATGTATTAATTTTTATTTTAAGAAATTGAAAAAAAGTTGAAAAAAAAAAAATTTATAATAATAAATGTTGAGGAGTAAGAATTCAAACCACAGCATTTCACTTTAAAATGATGCGACCTAAGCACTTCGACCATTAAGGCGTAAAGTCCAATGAAAGTTTTAAAACTATTTTATAAACAGAAGACTTTGTAAAAAATAAATGCTATAAATCAAATTTAAGAAAATGTTGCCGCAGTTCAATTTAAAAAATAAATCTGTAAAACTTGATACATATTTTAAAGTTACATACTTTGAAGTTTACATAAAATAGATACTTCCATGCATTTTTGGTCTGACTTTCTGATACAAAAGGTGCTGCGACTCTTTCTTGCCATAAAATAGGATATAATGGCTGTCTTGACATCCGTGTCAAACAGCCGCGAATGAGTAACGGCAGCATTAAATTCAGTATTAAATAATGATTCAAATGTTCTCAAAAAAGCAAACGATTATTTAACCATGATAAATGCTTTTCTTCTTCAAGAAAACGCTTTTTGATTTTTAACATCAAAGTATGGCTTGAAATTTGATTAAAAATGTTTTAAAGAGATTCAATTTTTTTTAGTTAATTCGTAACATAAAAGCAATAGTTTACGAATTTAAAGCATATTTAGGGTAATTTTTGTTTCTTTTTTTTTAAAAGCATACATGCACATATTCATGTATATATATAAATAAAAATATATATATATATATATATATATATATGTACACATATATATATATATATATATATATATATATATATATATATATATATATATATATATATATATATATATATATATATATTTATATATATATAGACATATATATATATATATATATATATATATATATATATATATATATATATATATATATATATATATATATATATATATATAAATAGACATATATATATATATATATATATATATATATATATATATATAGACATATATATATATATATATATATATATATATATATATATATATATATATATATATATATAGACATATATATATATATATATATATATATATATATATATATATATATATATATATATATATATATATATATATATAAATAGACATATATATATATATATATATATATATATATATATATATATATAGACATATATATATATATATATATATATATATATATATATATATATATATATATATATATATATATATATATATAAATATATACAAATATTTTTGTTTTTTTGTTTTGTTTATGTTTTGTTCTTTTTATTACATTTTAAATATAAGCATTTCGTTACTCTACTTATGACAACCAGTTAAGAATATATATATATATATATATATATATATATATATATATATATATATATATATATATATATATATATATATATATATATATATATATATATATATATATATATATATATATATATATATATATATATATATATAGACATATATATATATATATATAAATATATATATATATATATATATATATATATATATATATATCAATATATAAATAGACATATATATATATATATATATATATATATATATCAATATATATATAGACATATATCTATATATATATATATATATATATATATATATATATATATATATATATATATATATATATATATATATATATATATATATATATATATATATATATATATATATATATATATATATATATATATATATATATATATATATATATATATATATCAATATATAAATAGACATATATATATATATATATATATATATATATATATATATATATAGACATATATATATATATATATATATATATATATATATATATATATATATATATATATATATATATATATATATGTATATAAATATATACAAATATTTTTGTTTTTTTGTTTTGTTTATGTTTTGTTCTTTTTATTACATTTTAAATATAAGCATTTCGTTACTCTACTTATGACAACCAGTTAAGAATATATATATATATATATATATATATATATATATATATATATATATATATATATATATATATATATATATATATATATATATATATATATATATATATATATATATATATATATATATATATATATATATATATATATAGACATATATATATATATATATATATATATATATATATATATATATATATATATATATATAAATAGACATATATATATATATATATATATATATATATATATATATATAGACATATATCTATATATATATATATATATATATATATATATATATATATATATATATATATATATATATATATATATATATATATATATATATATTTATATATATATAGACATATATATATATATATATATATATATATATATATATATATATATATATATATCAATATATAAATAGACATATATATATATATATATATATATATATATATATATATATATATAGACATATATCTATATATATATATATATATATATATATATATATATATATATATATATATATATATATATATATATATATATATATA
The DNA here is from genome assembly GCF_038396675.1 of Hydra vulgaris. Taxonomy (NCBI): domain Eukaryota; kingdom Metazoa; phylum Cnidaria; class Hydrozoa; order Anthoathecata; family Hydridae; genus Hydra; species Hydra vulgaris. The sequence goes on from NC_088934.1 coordinate 31,579,406, forward strand.
TATATATATATATATATATATATATATATATATATATATATATATATATATATATATATATATATATATATATATATATATATATATATATATATATATATATATATCAATATATAAATAGGCATATATATATATATATATATATATATATATCAATATATATATAGACATATATATATATATATATATATATATATATATATATATATATATATATATATATATATATATATATGTATATAAATATATATAAATATTTTTGTTTATTTGTTTTGTTTATGTTTTGTTCTTTTTATTACATTTTAATTTAAGCATTTCGTTACTCTACTTATGACAACCAGTTAAGAATATATATATATATATATATATATATATATATATATATATATATATATATATATATATATATATATATATATATATATATATATATATATATATATATATATATATATATATATATATATATATATATATATATATATGTATATATATCGTCGCATGAGAATTTTAGAGTTCTATCTGCATTTTTTTATGCTAAAAGAATCTAACAATTAAAGTTTTAATTAATAATTATTAATAAAAACAAACAATT
>NC_088934.1:31585000-31595000 GCF_038396675.1 Hydra vulgaris
TAACTTTAGCCCAACTATCAGCCGTTTCAAATTAATGTCTTCTTTTATAAGTTTTGAATGATTGCTAAATTAAACATATTATAGAAAACAAAAAGGGTCATTTCGTAATTTTATTGTGGTAGCTTTTCTTGGGCTGAAAAGATTTTGGAACTATTTTTATTAATTTGTTTCTTAAAAATATTGACCCCCTACTTTAAATATTATAACACTTTATTTCAAGTTATAAAATATGTCACTGTCACATATAGGTGGAGAGTTTTACGAGTCAACCAGGACAAATTTAATTTAAAATTGAAATTTGACTTATTAAACAAACACAGACTTTAGAAAAACGTATAAAAAAGCCCATTAGATTGCGTCATGGGGTCATTCATTTTTGGAAACATTACACCCAAAAAAAAAAAAGAATTTGCACCATCTGATTATCATCTTATTTCACTAATTTCAATTTTTTGTAATTTATTGTAACGCTTTATTCAAGATGAGATAAAGAAACATCTATTCAAACATCTACTAATCAAAAAATTGATTATAAAACAACAACAGTACTTTGTTAATAAAAAAAATACACTACTAATTTGATTAAAACAATTTATTTTATCACAAATGAACGCGTTAAGGAATACATTAATAATGAGTTATTATTAAATATAGAAAGTTCAAAATCTATTAACAACTATAATAGTAATTTAATCTATACATAATAATCTAAAATAAGTAAATCTTATAATACCTAACTTATAATGAATAAAAAACAAAAAATTACCGTCGCGAAAAATATCTCCAAATGAAAGAATTTAAAGAGTATCAGTTAAAATTTTTGTGTCAAAACAGAAGAAAATAAGAAGTTGATGCCCTAAAGGCTCAGTTTTAGGTCCATTATTTTTAGTTGTATTTATAAACGATTTACTCTAAATTTTCAATTCTTATTAAATCAAAACAAGATAAAAAAAATATTTATATATATATATATTTTTATGTATATTATATGTATGTTTATATATATATATTTATGTTCTTTTAAGAACATTGAGCAACCTTTATGTATAAATATATATATATATGTATATATATATATATATATATATATATATATATATATATATATATATATATATATATATATATATATATATATATATATGTATATATATATATATATATATATATATATATATATATATATATATATATATAGATATAGATATAGATATATACATATATATGTATACATATGTATATACACACATATTTATATATATTAATGTTCTTTTAAGAACATTGAGCACTCTTTATGTATAAATATATATATATATATATATATATATATATATATATATATATATATATATATATATATATATATATATATATATATATATATATATATATATATATATATATATATATATATATATATATATATATATATATATATATATATATATATATATATATATGAAGAGAGAGAAAGAGAGCGAGAGAGAGAGAGCGCGAGCGAGAGCGAAAGCGAGAGAGAGAGAGAGAGAGAGAGAGAGAGAGAGAGAGAGAGAGAGAGAGAAACATCATTGAATAATATAATTAATAAATCATGAAAAAACACCAACAGTTCCCAATTCAACTTCAGGAAGAAAAGCTAACGCAACATTTCCAAATTTACTAATTATATCACGAGTATTAGAAAAGATTTGAGATAAAAACACCCAATAATAAAATCAATTAAATTATATAACTGGCATATCTGTCGACATTTTTTCAGACATATTTTCTGCTGACATAAAATATGTCTGACATATAATATATTGACATGTTTTGACATAATTTTATGTCTGAATTATTTTCTGCTGACATAAAATATGTCAGACATAATTTCTATTGACACATTTTTGCATAATTTTATGTCTAAACTATTTTCTGCTGACATAAAGTATGTCAGACATATTTTCTATTGACATGTTTTGACATGATTGTATGTCTGACATATTTGCTGTTTGATACTCTTGAAGAAAAAATCAATCTAACAAATTTATTGCACATTTCAGCTTAATTTAAAGAGTCAAGTGAAAATAGTTTAACAAGTTTGTTGCTTTATTGCAATCAATTATGGTTCATAAAATTTTTATTTTTAACCCTATAAGCAAACATCAGTTGTTTCATAAAGGTCTTTTTCTGCCCTTTTTAGCGATGTATCATTTGATAGTATTGACAAATATTGACTAGTATTGATGCATCATTTGATAGTATTAGATAGCATTGATTAATATTAATAAGTATTGGCGATTTCCTTTATTAGAATGTAAAAACCATTTTAAGCTTGATTTTTATTATTGAAAGTGGTTTTTATAAGTATGACTATACTTGAAATAATTCTTTTGATTAAAATAATAAAAAAAAGAAAACATTTTTAGTTATTTTTATTTAAAAGTTGATCCTGAAAAAGATTTCATCATGAAAAATTGAATTCAAAAGAATCTATAAAAAAAAACGGTTTACAGAATTTTCAAAAATTTTGTGCCAAATTAAATTCATTTAAGCTGAAGAATCGGAAAGTTTTCAAAAATTTATATTTAGCTCATTAAATTCATATGAAGAAGACTAACGGCCAATAATTTATAATTAATTACAAACAATATACTTATAGTTATAATAGTTGTGATTTGTTTAACAATAATTGACAATTACTTTATAGCTGCATAATTAAATGCCGTAAATTTGCATAAAATGTTTTGAGTGAAATATATTTTGGAATAATTTTTTTTTCGGTTATCTTACAATTTTAAGTCAAAAAAAGAGAATAATTTAATTAATGAACAAGTGAAAACTCAATTTGAAGATAATAAAGAAGGAGAAAAATGTAAAATGTGCAAAAAGTTTTACAAAGGCAAATTAAGTAACCTCAAAGATCACCTTTTTCGAAAACTTAATATGAATTTAATGAGCTGAATATAATTTTTGCAAAATATTTCAAATTCTTTAGCATAAATGAACTTATTTTGGCACGAAATTTTTAAAATTCTGTGAATCGTTTTTTTCAAAGAATTTTTTGAATTCAATTTTTCATAATGAAACCTTTTTCAGGATCAACTATCAACTAAAAGTAACTGAAAATGTTTTTGTTTTTTATTATTTTAATCAAAACAGTAATTTTAAGTTTAGTCATACTAATACCACTTTTAGTAATAAAAACTCAGCTTGAGATGTTTTTACATTCTAATAAGGTAAATCGCCAATACTAATCAGTATTAATTAATACTATCAAATACTATCAAATGATGCATCAATACTAGTCAATATTTGTCAATACTATCAAATGATACATTGCTAAAAAGGGCAGAAAAAGACCTTTATGAAACAATTGATGTTTGCTAATAGGGTTTAAAATAAAAGTTTTATGAAGCATAATTGATTGCAATAAAGCAACAAGTTCGTTAAGTTATTTTCAATGGACTCTTTAAATTAAGCTGAAATGCGCAATAAATTTGTTAAATTAAATTTTTCTTCAAGAGTATCAAACAGCAAATATGTCAGAGATACAATTATTATATAAAAATATGTCAGACCTGTTTTATATTCTACTGATATAAAATTCGCCTGACATATTTTATATCATACTGATATAAAATATGCTTGACATATTTTATATCAGTAGAAAATAATTCAGACATAAAGTTATGTCAAAATACGTCAATAGAAAATATGTCCGACATTTTATGTCATCAGAAAATAATTTAGTCATAAAGTTATGTCAAAATATGTTGACAGAGAATATGTAGGACATATTTTATGTCAGCAGAAAATAATTCAGACATAAATCAATGTCAAATTATGTCGATATAAAATATGTGGGACATATTTTATGTTGGCAGAAAGTATGTTTCAGAGATATTTAACAGATAACAACCCTGCCTAAATCACTCGAACAAATTACTGTATTAAAAGCAATAACTGATTAAAAAAATGACTTGGCAAAAAGAGAGAAAAATATAATATATTACGATTTGGCTCATTCAAAACAAAGAGTGTCAAAAATGAATCAAACTTTAACAATACTGTGAACGATTGTCATTTTATTTAGCATGTAAATTTCCAGTCATGTTATAAAAAACCCAAAGATCAGCCTACAATTGAACATATATTTACAGCAATGCTAGAGAGAGTATGAGAGATATCACCAGAACCAGCTCATAGCAGTATTACACACGGACATTATATATAATATAGGAATATGAGACTCGATATAATCAAACTTTTCATCGTTTTTCTAATCACCGTCACAATTATGCTAAAGGTGATTTCAAAACTAAAAGTTTATATATAGGTAGCATAAATTGGTCACAAGTACTCAAACCCTGCGACTGTATTTAACTATGTTACAATACAATTTTATCGATATACATAGAAGCTTGTCAAATATATAATTTTACTAAAACACTAAACAAGCAAAAAATTAATTCACTAAAATGGTTTGACTCATATACAAAAAAAACTCCTTCAGGATAAACATTGTGCATGGTACAAACTTCGTATAGTATTTGAGATGTCAAAAGTAATAACAAACAGTATAAATAATAAAAATTTGGAATATTAAAAAATTGAAAAAAAAAAAATTTAAGCATATAAAGAATAGTTAGTCTAGCTAACGATAACGCAGATCTTTTATTTTTGCGAAACCACAATAATGCAGAAAATAGAAAATTTAAATATTCACAAATCGATTGAAAATAATGGTGTAAGTCCATACGTTCTTAAAAACTGTGTAACGTCATTTTGTATTCCACTGAAAATAATTTTCATTGAAAGTTTTATTTCAAGCTTATTGCCGAAATAATGGAGCCACAAAAAAGCAGATGTCGACTTATCGCAAGTATATACATGCCAATTTTTGCTGACATTAGTCATATGTAAATTAATGGAAAGATTATCCCGTGACTCCATGATGAAACATCTATTAACAATAAATCTTACCACGTTGCAAAAGCATGGTTTTGTTCCAAAAAAATGTTGTGTCACAAATTTGCTAGAGTGTCTAGACTTTGTTAGTACAGCTTTACATAACAAACATACAAGGAACATTCTCTTTACTTGTTTTGCGAAAGCATTCAACACTGTATCGCATGAATATGTTATCGATAAAATTAAATCCTACGGTTTAAATAATAAGTTTGCTGCATAGAAAAAACCATTCTTAAGTAATACACAACAACGGGTAGAACGGGCAGTGGTGTAATACAAGGATAAGTATTTGGACCGCTCTTAATCGCAATATTTATAAATGACTATCCTTGTCGACCTTTTGACGTAACAAAAGTATACGCCAAGAAAAGTAAAACTCTTGCTGAGCTGGACCAAATTGAGATATTAAGAAATGAATTATAAAATGAAATAAATAAAATATCATCATTAGTTACCTTTGCTGGTCAAACCAACTTTTATTTTATATATATCAAGTTAAACCATTCATGAATTATTCAATTTTTAGCCATATTCTCTATTTAATTTAGCTTTGTGACATTATTGCAGTTTGTTTTAATCTGGTTCCTGGCACTTCAAAGATGATCGTGTTTCGTTATGAATGGGTTGGCGATGGGGCATTGTTCCAATAGCTCTTAAAGATGTACTGGTAGATCTACACCCAGATCAAGGGTGCATCAAGTCAAAAAATGTCAAACTGAGAAAATCAGGGTTGAAGTTTTGAGTTTTTATTATCTTTTCTAACTAAGAGTGCTATTTGCATCTGTTATTTTGTAAACATTCGTTTTAGACTTGTGATATTTTGTCACCATGTACAAAACATAACATACTATCAAATGACACTCATAACTCAATATCCATAACTTTTGACTTGTGGCACCCTTGATCTGGGTGTACGATATATTGTCTTGTTGCCGAGCCGTGTTTACATTAAAGCCATCAGTACAATTTAAAAACCTTAGAACATAAAAATAGGTAAAATAAAAAATAAATATATTTTCACAAATATATTACAAACTATATAAAAAGATATAAAAATAGCATAAGTTTGCAAAAATAGCATATTTTATTAGGAAATAAAAGTAAGGAAATCAAAACTAAAATAGGTAATGACTTTTGCAAAACAAAAATAGGTGAAGACCTTTTCAGTTTACTTATTTAATTTTGCAATACCCTTCTCCCTGACAAATTACGTAAGTCAAAATATGTTCACTTAGGACTTTCAGATATTTTCTATATTTTTTATTTTATGCTCTCTAAACACAACCTTATTAACTTATCACCTTAAACTTTTATCTTTTAATCAATTGTTATTTACTGAGGCTTAGCTTACGTTAAAATACGTCATACATCACCTGTAAAGAATTTTAAAACTTACCTGTACTCTATAAACTGCGCATTGACAATGCAAAAAATTTCCTTCATTCAATACTCATTTTTATTCAATATCAAATTATGGTAAGACTTTTATCTTAAATATTTATTTTTTTTATTATGAATTTTTTTGCCTTAAATTTGTATTTTAGTACTTAGGAAGAATGTAATTTATAAGTATTTGTCCCCTAATGTTATTTATTGCGAAACGTGTTTTATTAACTTTATTAAAAGTATATCAACGTTCTTTGTATAAAATGGAACAAGTTAGGGTATTTGGCTGAGCAGTAATATGTACTTTCAAATATTGCAACATAAGAAGACTTTGACGCAGATGTAGAGGTGGGTTTTACTGGCTTGTTTTAAGGATGATATCGAATGTTTTTATACTCGTTCCTTAAAGCCCCCTCCGACGGGGGTTTCAAGGAATGAGCATTAAAATATTCGAAACGTCATATACCATCAGGCTTGGTCGGGAAGCCGGAGTGATCGCTCTCGAATACTGACCACAGAAATGATAATTAGTTGCGAAAAACTGACCAGATTTTTTAGTCGTTTTGAGAACATATTAAAAAACAAAAGAAAACACAAAAGAATATTGAACTGATGAGAGACAATTAAAAAAAAAAAAAAAAAAAAAAAAAAGTTAACTAAAAAAATAGAATAACTTTTAACGCCAAAAAACTTAAAACAAAATAAATTAGGTTCCCTTTAAACACACGACGTCTTAAAGACGTCTAAAAAACGTCTTTCAGACGTCTAGATGTCTTTAAGACGTATTTTAGACGTATTTATGACGTCGAGTGTTTACTGGGTTTACAACAAATATTTTCGAAACATCGCTCTTTTATAATTTTATTTATAAAATTAAGCAACATTTTTTATATAAAGTAACATCTTACGATTGCTTAATAAGGTAACAAATGTTCTTTTATTTATCAAAGAGTATAATACAATTTTTGTTTATATTTTCGTGTCTTATTTCCAATGCTAGATTAAGGAGGTTTGATATTAGAGGGGACTATAGCCCCGGGCCCCGCAATGTTAGAGGCCCCAAAAAATTCAAGAAGACTTTTATTTTAGTTAGTTTTACGCTGTGGCACATAAAAAAGGCATTCACAATAGAAATAGCCCTGGCCCCGAAAAGTCCAACAAGATTCTAATAAAACTAACGTTAGTTTTAGTTTTATTTAAGCTAAATAATTTTATAAATAAAAAAGTTAATTTTTTCAATAACTATTTTATGCTTCGCGGAGTTTAAAAATTTTAACATATTTGAAACAATTCTTTTTAGTAAAATGGACAAATGAAATAATTAAATCACTGAGTCACTGTAAAAATTAAATTATCTAAATAGAAATCAACCAAAAAGGTTAAAAAATACTTTATGAAGAGGAACCGGAACTGCTTCAGAATACCGCTGACGATGTTTATTGAGTGGGCTTTTTAATTTAAATAGTTTTTAAAACAGAAAAAAGTAACTTTATGTTTAAGTATAATGAGTTAGTACGAATGGCAACTGAAGCAAAATTAGTTAGAGTAAGTAAGCCAATATCTAAAAACTTTTCTTTCTTGAGGGAAAGAATCAGTTATAGGGTACATGGAAGTATATGGACTATTTGTTAAAACATGGTGTAGGATTTGTCCTAGGCACAAAATAGCTTTATGAAAAGATACTTTAGTTAAAGGAGTATTGAGTTATCCGTTTATTGAGGGAACTTGTTTGGTGACAAAACATCAGGTATTTTATGTAATTATTTTTTATGTTTTGTTTTGTATGCTTTTGTTTCGTTCATGTATGTTTGTGTTCTGTCTCGACCTCTGGTGCGGTGCTAATCCACTAGTAAGTCACTTTATGTATGTAATTGTGTTTGTGTTGTGAAACAATATTGTATGTTGGATATAGCTCCTTAACTTGTAGTTTTATTGAGCTCTCTCCTTTTGGAATGCGTCATTGCTGTTTGCTCACTACACTGTAGTTTGTGCGCAAAGCAGTTTTCTAGTTTTATTGCTTAGATTTAGTCCCATAAAATCATTACATTACTGAAGATTCCTAAAAGACGAAATAATATTGTTTGTTACTCTCGAGTCCTTAATACAATGAGAATGGGAATAAATGGGTGGTTGGGAATTTTAGTCTGAAAGTTTCAATATTTATTAGTTACTAGTATATCAACTACTAGTAACTGTTATTACTAGTTTTTTAATTCGTAAGGCCAATTTTCGCTTAAACTTTTTTTTGGTTTTGATACCGTAAACCCGGTTACTTTGAATAGCCGGGTAACTTTGAATACAAATCTATTTTTTTTTTCAAGCTGTAATTATGGCAAGAACATATATGTATCTGTTCAAACCTTAAGCATCAAAGTGTTAAAAAGAGTTTATATTTTGATTAATTAAAGTTTTGCTTCGTTTGTTGGTTTTTATTGTTCCTTAAAAGACAAATTAAACATTTTGGATATTTTACTCAAAAACATTTGTCAGATTACTTTGTACACTGCCTCAGCTAGTGTAGCGGCTTGTTGTCTAAGTTGCATAATTTTTGTTTATAAATTTATTAGTCATGTAAAATCTAAAGAAGTTTCTTAGCCTACTATAGTTATGTTCCATTGCTATGGCATAACATACTTTATTGAATACATTTTTTCGCATGTGGGAAACTTTAAATAAGGTTAAAAGTAACCCCACTACATAAATAGTCAAAAGCATGAAACAACTTAAAAAATTCTTTTGTAATACATGTATTACATATAATACTATTATGAATAAAAATTAAAATATCATTTGTATAAATAGAAAGTCACACACATACATATTATTTCTAAATGTGAACACACACAGATATATAAACATTTATATATGTGTGTGTGCGTATAAACATAAACACATACATGTATATTAATATATATATATATATATATATATATATATATATATATATATATATATATATATATATATATATATATATATATATATATATATATATATATACAAATATAGATATATATATATATATATATATATATATATATATATATATATATATATATATATATATATATATATATATATATATATGTTTGTGTGTGTTTATGTATATTAATTTATATATAAAGATTGTTGAAAGTACTGTTATTTATCTTTAAATTTGTTTTTATTTAGCATTTCATAGCAGTACCATCCCACATTCATATGAAAAAAAATTGACATAGGGCAGTATATAAATTATACTGAGTGCCTGTTTTCAATCTTTATGGTAACAATAAACATAAGATCAAAGTATTAGATTTTCATTGGGTCCAAGCGACCACCTTGTATAATAAAGTTTAAAAACTTAATCCGAAAACACATGGAAAATCCATAGCATACAAATATACAAAAATGTGCTTCTAGTCAAATTGTCTCCGGTTATGTTAATAAAGCTGACAATTTATAAATAACAAGGACCAAATGAGGACCACTTTATGTACAATACAATTAAAGTCAGGACGGTTTGATTCTATTCACTTTTCTGACTGGTTTGTTATTGTTTTTTGTCAAGTTATAGGAGTTTAAGGTCTTATCAGTTATAATCTGAACAATTTTTACAGTGAAAAGGTACTTGAATTTACTAATGAAAATAGTATCTTGTTGCAAAGAAAATAGTTAAAAT
>NC_088934.1:31602500-31617500 GCF_038396675.1 Hydra vulgaris
TGGTAAGCTTTTTACAAGTGTTTTAGAAAAACTATAGGGATGACAGTATCAGTTTCTTGTAAATAAAAATATATGTGGAATTTTTTTAAAGTGCTATGAAAACGGTCTAAAAGGTTAAGCTCCTAATCTTGAATAAACAAAAAAAATTGTGTGTTTATTTTTGCAACACAAGTTGATTTTCAATAAAGTTTTATATATTATAGTATATCTTTTTTGATCAAAATTTTTTATGCATATTTTGTGTGTCATGTTTGCAAAATATTACTAAAATGTCAGTATGTGTATACATTTAATTCTTCTCAGATTGCTGCAAAAAGTTTTAACGCGTGTACATCTTTTTCTGACTAGATTACTTTCAAAAGATCTGTTTTATTAAATATAGCTTTTGGAAATTATATTTTTATAGTAGTCAACAACATCAACAAAAATTTGAAGTTTCTCTTTTTAATAATTAGGTGTACAATTATTGCATGGTTTTAATTGTTCATTTTTGAAAGTTAATTCAGCAGCAATACATATTCTAACAACACGGAAGTATCTACCTTCAAAGCATGTGCAATTTTATCTTTTAATTGTTGTTTATTTTTAATGTCTATAAATTTCTTTATAGCTGTTTTTAGATTTTGATGAATGTGTAAATTTGATTAAGTATTGCAACTTGACTAATAGTGACTGCATAAATAACGATGGAAGTTACAATTGTACATGCAAGCCTGGATTGATATTAGATAAAAATAATAACTAGTGCATAGGTTGGTTTTTAAAAACTACTTCCTCTCTTATATGTTTGTTTAGACAAAAAGTTTTAAAGTTTGTTATCAAATTTTTAACTACTTTTAATACTTTAGCTTGAGTTTCATTTTTCTTTTTATGAACTACATGGTTGTTTTATAATAGCTTATTTTTGATTAGAGGGATGAAATGTAATTATACTATATCTTGAGTGTCAAAAAAAATAAAAATAAAAAAAAAAATATATATATATATATATATATATATGTTGTATATCCGACCTTGAGAGACAGTATCATGGATGTTGTCTTTAATACTTATATTTCGCAAAAATTTTGTTTTTAAGCTCATCAATATATTACGTCATGCATTTTTCAACAGTTTTCATCGTTTTTCTAGTAACAAGTTGTCATGCTTTAACAATCTCTTTTTCCAAGATTTTGCAACTATCGTAAGCTCTCCCCTATCATAACCCATCCTTTTTTTTCAATATATTGTGGTTTTAAATATTACAGTATTTTAATTTTTTTAATTACTTTTACCTAACTAATTAATACATTTTAATACATATAAATTTTAACTTTTATAATTTAATACGGTTTTTTGATAGCATTTTCATGTAAAAATGTATGAACTAACAGTGACTAACCAAACAAATATCATCTTAAAATATTGAATTTATTAGAAAAATAATTTTAATATTCCTGAATTAAGTTTTGATCCCAAAACTCTGTAATTTCGGAGTCTCGGGATCAAAATATGGTGTTAGATGTTTTTATTTTTGTGAATAATGTTATTACAACTAATAAATAATTCAGCTATCGACTAAATAACTAAAATATGTTTTAAAGTCAACTAAAATTGACTAAAACATTTTAGTTAACTTTAAAGTCTTTTTAGTCCACTAAAAGTCGATTAAGTCAAAGTGTAGAAATAATTTATTTTTTCAAAATTAATAGTAATAAAAATAATAAAGTAATTTATATTTCCTATCTATTTCTTAATATATAATATTATTTAAACAATAATGGAGCAAAACAATATGAGAGGAGGACTGCTGCAACAGCTAAAAAATCTGTTTTGAAACCCTAATGATATAGAGACCGTTTTAGATTTTTTATTTAAAATGGTCTGACTTAATAGATAAAAGTTTTAAACTTTTTACTTGAATAAATCAGCTCAGTCGAATAAAGAAAAGTTGATTTTTTAAAGTCAACTATGTTTGACTTTCGACTAGTCGACTTTAAGTCGACTTCAACAGTCGCAGGCAATAACAACATTAACCGTAATAATATATGTTTTATTAAAATTATAAGTATTATAATTGTTAACTATTGTTGTTATTTAATAAATAAAACACTTTAAGTACTTTTTATTAATTTGTTATATATATATATATATATATATATATATATATATATATATATATATATATATATATATATATATATATATATATATATATATGTAGTGCACAAATCATTAAAATTCTTTTGTACAACTTAGATATAATCGTCATTCGTAAGAAATATACAACTATAAGAATTAACAAAAGTATAAATAATATATATAAATAATACTATGTGCAATAAATGTAAACAAAACATAAAATCAAAATGATGTATTACCTGCATAAAAATAGAGAAAAGGAATCACTTCATTTTTTCCATATCATATCTAAACAGAAAATTATCGAGTAATTGAATCAGTAATTAGCTGCAAACATAAGAGTTAACCTGTATCAAAATAATTTTATACAAATATTGGTAGAAACAAAAAAAAACTGCAAAAAAGTCTTTCTGTTGTGAAATAATGTTTGTTACGATCATTTTGATATTGATTATTTTTACCTCGGATAGAAAAATTTTATCTTGCATTGTCATTATCACTCCTATACACATTATCATAATAACAAGCACTTTAATAATCATTAGAAACATTAGTTGTAGACAAATTATTTTTCTGATCACATCTTTCAACATAAATTTCTTTGTATATCTCTACTAATTCGCTTTTTAATTCTTCTTCTATTTGTTCTACATGAAGCAGCTTTCTAAGTTAATACTGGAACAAAACTTAGTATCAGTTGCAACATAATTTATATTTTTTTATTAGTCTAAGATTATTTGATACTTCAACAAAAAAAAAAAAAATTATCACCCAATGAGATGGTAAATTATTTAAAGTTTTTTAAGGATATTTGAAATTCATATCAACAGATGCTTAAATCTGTTCAGATATTGCAATAAAAATGATATTAAGAAATAATAATAAAGTATAATGATTTTGACATACAAAATATATCTTTTAATAAATATAAAAGAGGATAAAATGTTGTCTTGGTAAAACGTCGATACGGTAGTTTTATAAAACTCTAATAGCACAATTTTGTAGATACTCTTGCAATCAACGCTGCTTCATTTTAGGACATAGCAGCTGGGGACATAGCTGTGCAATTTAACCCAGGCTCTCATGTAAATTGTGGTAATCTTAAGTTCTTGATAAATAATACTCTCTAAAGTAATCTAGATAAATTTCTTTACAAGATATATAAATACTTTAAAATTATACCATAAAAATGTTACATTAAATGTGTTTTTTTGTTGTGTTCTGTACACAAAAATTTATTTTAGTTATGATTCCATTTTATGTCATAACTCTGTGTTATTAAAGTTTGATTTAAAAATCTTAAAAAAGAAATTATAACATAAAAGTCTTATCTAAAATCTAAAAATAGTGGTAGTGAGAGTATAACTAATAGTTTTAATTAAGAATAAAAATGGAAATAAAATCTTCTTTATTAAAATTTTTGGTATGCTGATAACTATTTTAAAATAAAACCTGCAACACACTATAAGCATTTTAAAATCTTTTCTATTCCGACGTCGGCCTAAGACGATTTTGCAAAAAGTTTCCTGTTAATAGGTTAAACATGTTAATAGAATAATTTAACAATGTGTAGGTGTCCTTGTTAGTTGTATCAAACAGACTTTGGATTAAATCTTTCTTGCCGTCTTGTTTCAAGAATTTTGTTAATGAATTAACAAAACCATCCTGAATTATACAAGAAAATTTTTCAAATCTAAGAAAACAACTAATTTATTTAACTTAATAATTTATTTAACCTAATAATTTATTTAACCTAATAATTTATTCAACCTAATAATTTATTTAACCTAACAGTTTATTTAACCTAATAATTTATTTAACCTAATAATTTATTTAACCTAATAACTTATTCAACCTAGTTTCAGGCTTATGTGTCAAATAACACTTTTCTTAAAAAATTATTTTTTTGAAAACGGTGTGCTTTTCATTGTTCAGTATAAACTTAATTTTGAAAAAAAATTTATCTACAAAAATGAGTTCTGGAATAGGATGTCTTCAGACAATAAACAAAACAAAACTAATTAACTGTAGATTACAGTTAATTAGTTTCGTTTTGTTATTTGTTACTGTTCAGTTAGTTGTATTATCTTTTTTTCACCCCAGCCAATATTTTACAGTAGAGAATGACACATTTTGATTGCTTTATTGTTATTAAAATAGTTTACAATACTATTGCGATTATATTGGTTTAACTTGTAGTTTTTCCATTCCAGGTTTAATGCGTTATTTGCAGAGCATTTACGTTTGAACACTTAAGCTCTGAGTTTGATCTTAACCACACCTCTAGTATTACCACGCTGAACTTGTTTTTTGTTGCAGCAATGTTGTTGACGTGGCTTGAAACAACAATTTGAAATTAGTTTCATTGTAACCTTTTAAGTAGTTACCTTCAGTTAAATTGCCTATCCACCACTTATCATTAAAGGCAACCATTGCATAACTTTTAAAAGTTATGGATACATAAACATTTGAAAGCTACTAGTGCCATTTAGAGCGTTTACAATAATTTACATTTTTATCTGCTTTTTCCATTTAAATTGTAAGTTTACCCTTTCATCTAAATAAAGTTATCTCTTTTGGGTTTTCTTGATAAAAGATATATACATGGTTTGTAATGATGTGAGTTTAGATATCATTATTTCAACCTTTCATGCTCTGGCAGCCATTTTGCAGTATCACTAATCTTATTTCATATTGAATTCTCATTCAGCTTGACAAAAAGAATCATTCACTTTAAGCACAGCTTCAATTTATAGTTGCCATATGTTGTTTTAGATTTTTAAAATTATAGCCTTGTATTTTATATTAGGCAGTTATAGCAAAATTTTTAGCAAAGTCACTAATAATGATAATGCTTGATTAATAATCAAGCATTACCATTATTATTACTAATAAACTAGCAGAAAGCAACCCGTAATACGGGTTATGGTTGGTATGTTCCATAAACAATTTATAGTGGCTGTTTTCCGCAATTTAAGTTGCGAAACCTTAACTAATATCCTTTTAGAAAAACGCCTTTATAATGGAAAAAATAGACCATCTGTAAAGTTAACATAAAAAGTATGAGGAAATAAAATAGTTTACCAATTATTTAACATTATTTAAGTAATTACAACTGGCATAGGTCATATCAGTGTAAGGCAGAACCATTTTCCTCAACATTCCTAAGTTCAACAAAATACATTTTTAGTTACTGACACAAAATAAAAACACTTCATCATGCTTTAAATTGAGGAAAAACTAAAACCAAATTCTTTTTATATTCTTTATAACATGAAATTTAGATAATTATTAAGAATTATATGAAGCTTACTTTTTTAAGATTATATGAAGTTTATATAAGTTATAATTATATGAAGTTTACTTTTTTACTATTTTAAGAATTATATGAAGTTTATACAGGAGCTATTAATTTTTTGGTATTCCTTGATTCATTTTTCTTTAAAAAGAAAATTGTCTAAAAAATGTTAAATCCACACAGCCAAAGAAAGTTATTAAAAATAACTAAGTTTATTATAAATATCTAAGCAATTAAGTACAAATACGTTTGGAACAGAAAAGAATTTAATTTACAATCAAACATGTGTACAACAAATTGAAAAAAATATGTAAACTTTGATCGTTTATATTGCATTAAGGCGTCATATTACAAACCTAAATTAAAAATTGTAACAGATAAGTAGACATAAAAGAAGAAAAACATAAAACAAAAAAAAAACTGGAAAACTATTTACCTACTTTTCGGTAGCCTGTTGCCATACTTAAACTGCTGTCATGATGCGGCTTGTCGGTGTTGTTTTATGACGTTATTTCACGTTGGCTTTTAGTAAACTTTAGTTAAATTTAAAAGACATAGATTTAAAATATTTTAATTAAAAAGCAAAAAAACAAATGCTTCAAGCAGCCAAACTAAAAACATTAAAGATAAAAAATCAAATAGAGATATAAATTGCATTTATATAGCTAAATAGTCTTGACTTAAGGTAAATTTTAAAAGCAGTGTTTTCAATAAATTAAACTACCAATTATTTATTTTTACCAATAGAATGTAGCATCATTATATTATGATAATTGGGTAATGAATCAATTTAACTATATTTAAGTTTAATTGGTGAAAAACAAATAAAATTTTAACTGAAAAAGACTAAAATAAATCAAGTATACAACTTAATATATTATAAAAAAAAAACTGAAAAAAAAAAAAGGTTAAAAAAAAAAAGTTACAAATTAAAAAAAAAAAAAACACAAATTAAAAAAAATAAAACTTAGAAACTTATCAAAATAAGTTACCGAAGAAAAAGCAGCAACAAAAAAGTTATAAATAACTTCACTGATAGAAGACATTTACAAGGAGGGCTCATCCATACAGCCATTACTACACCACTTATTGAAGGACCTCTCCGAAAGAGGCCCTGGGTTTCAGGATTGATAATTTCTATAGTGTTCAAATGTTAATGAATCAAAAATCACAATAGCTCTCAAATGATAACGACTCTTAAATTACAAATAGAAGAATATAATAGAAATTATAAATATTTGCAATTTTTATTTAATCAAAATATAAAGCACAACCTTGCCATTTTCACAGGTAACAGAAGACGATGCTAAAAATATTAACAAAAAAAAAATGAGAATAAAATAAAAAGGGTAAAACATGTGAAAAGTTTTATTTCAATAAAAAAATGAGTAGAACACGAAAAGTTAAAAAATATCATATTTATTAAATACTTCTTTCACCTATTGCACATATTTCTTCATACAAAATCTATAAAACATAAAACACAGCTTTACCAGTTATGCTTCTACCAGACAATAAAGATAAAAAAACACCTCAGAATAATTGATAAAACAATATTTACATATAAAAAAATATATCATTACAATTTTTTAACCTATTCCCCTCATTTCCTCCATAAAGTTGACTAAAGTAAGAAAAAAGGTAACTAAAGCTAAAAGTAACTGAAAATAAACTAAAGATAACTATAAACTAAACCAAAACTTAAAACTAAAATAAACTTTAAATCCTAATATCTGTACCTTAGAACACAAAGATAACTATAAACAAAACCAAAATTTAAAAATAAAATAAACTTTAAATACTAATATCTGTACCTCAGAACATAAAGATAACTATAAACTAAAGCAAAACTTAAAACTAAAATAAACTTTAAATCCTAATATTTGTACCTCAGAACACAAAGGTCAGTTGTCCATTTTTTTGTGAAAATGAGTAATGTTTAAGACCTTTTTAGTTTTTTCAGTATCTACAGTGGTGTGAAGACTGTTGTCCTACGACAATGCGAAACATAGTTAGGTCAAAATCAAAGGTCTGGTGTCTCCACAATGATTAAAGGAAAACGTATGTTGTCCAGAAATGACTTTTCACTTTATTTAATTTTTTTTTGTCAAAATTATATTTCATGTGCCTTAAGACAAATTAAATAAAGAACAAAAAAAGAGACATATATTTGACCATCAACAATAAGTCAGTACAGACTAATTATATTACTATTTCCTATCTCCTGAAAAATTTCTAAAATGTGACAACCGACCTTTGACTTCCGAGGTACAGATAGAAATGCTTTATTTACTTAACTATACTAATCATACAATTTATACTTGGTTTTGGTTTCAACTGTCCAGGAAGAAAAAATAAAATAAAGCTAAAGCACTTGAAGTTGCAAAGTTCCAGCTACAGGTCAAATAAACTAATACCTATTAACAATTATCTAATAGCAAAAACATTGACTTATTTCACTTTTCAATTCTGTTTCTAAAGAAAAAAAGCTCTTAATTAAATCGACGTTAAAATATCTACTTAATTTTTTTTAAATAACTTCACATAACTAGTGTAAATAATACCTTCTCTCTTGATCAATTGAAGAAAATAAAGCCTAATTATACTTAATTAACAGTATGATTATTTCCAAGGTTGTTTATATGTTCGTGTAAGGCATCATACTGCTCGCTTCTCAGTTTGCTTTGGTTATTTCTGATAAAGCAATATGCTGGCCTTCAATTTTAACATAATCATCAACAGCACATTGCTGAAACAGTTTTTTGACATAAAATAGTTAAGAAAAAAATTTTCTAACTGAAAGTTTATAAATGTAATACTGAGATAATGTAACATGATTTCTAACCAATGTAGCCTGTTTAGGGATGGAAACCAAATAAATATGCCAACCAGCATCACCCCTTGGAAATATTGAGGATAAACCATAGGGTCTCAGTTGGTGACGTACTTGATATAGTTTTAAGAAATTGACCTCTTAGACAATTAACAAATTCCTGGAGGCAGGTGGTGCTCCATCTTCACAAACAAATACAACTGACACTTCATTATGTGACGGTAGATTATAGCAACATCTATCTTGCCTTTCAAGAAAAGACATTTTTACAACTGACACTGAGCAAATATCTTTAGCTGCTCGATGAATTTCTTCATCTTCCATTTCAGTAATGTTTTTAAATGCAAGAGGAAATCGGTTCTCTTTACTAATAATAGTTTGCAATTGAAACAATAAATCATTTAAGCAAAGATCATTACACGTTGCTGCATTCTAAAATTTACTGCTGCAAGTGGAAAATAGATATATATTTGACAATATTTTGGCAAAACATTTTGAATTGGTCTAAGAGTAATTATATCATGAAAACCTTGACCACATATTCTAAAACATGGCTGCCCATAATTCATGGGTTAAACTACATTAGCTTTAAATAAAGCTAAAGAAAGATAGGCATTATCAATTCTAATAAATTATAAAAAAATCAGATTTCCATTTCCATCTGCATAGTTTCCTTTAAATAACTCTTGTAAATCTTGTGGAAATGCTGACAAATATAATTCATTTCTCCTAAGTAATTATAATCTGGAATAGTATTACTTCTTGCTATATAATGTATTCTTTCGTATCTAGCTGTATTTGTACCATTTTGTTGATTATTAATTTTATCTGGCCTCAGCCTCTTTCATTTCTCCGACGAATTATTTCAACTTGCCTAACCAAGTTCTTCATTTGGGTCCAAATTATTTGCTGCTTTTTAAATTATTAAACTAAAATCAAAATTATTAAACGAAGCACTTCATTTGGGTTCGAGTTATTTGCTGCTTGCCGAGCAGCATTTCCAGTATTTTGTCGATTATTAATTACATCTGGCAAAAGCATTTCTCTTTCATTTCTGCAATAATTTTTTTGAACTTGCCTAAGCAAGCTCTCCTAATTTGGGTTTGAATTATTTGCTGCTTGCCAAACAGCATATCTAGCATTTTTTCAGAATATCAATTTCTTTTTAATATCTGCAACGATTAACTTGCCAATTAACATTTTCATTTTCTAAACTACTACATGTAATATCTATTTCTAGCCTTGTACCTTGTGTTTAAACTTCATTTTTAATTGAAAGTAGTAACTAAAAGTCTTAAATGAATTTTGAAGATTGTTATCTTCCTAATATAATTTTTTTATTCTAAATAGAACATACAAATAATTTTTGTATTTAACAAACTGTCATTTAAAATAAATTAAACAATAATCTTATGACTTTAATAAAATCTATACATCAGCTAGGAGGTGTTTGAAAAAAATTATCTTAGCAATTAATATTCAAAAAATAATTAAAAATCTGCATTTTTAAAATAAACGTGCTGCTAACACAAAAAAATTGATTAAAAAATGTTGTAAACCTTATTTTGCAAACTTCAATATTATTGCTTCAAAAAAATTATTAGTAAACGTTTTAAAGAATTCACAAAACTTTACTATGTTTTGCTTTTCTATACCACATAAATATATCTTCTGATAAATCTAAAATAAAAAATTTAACGAATAAACAAATAAATAAGAAAAACATTACATACAAAAAATGAAAATCAATGTACGTTATAGAGAAAAGCTGTTGTGATTTACCAGAGTAGTAGTTGTTAAATATTATTATTTCATGTTAGCTGTTACAAAATAATTTATGTTGGTATATCATGATTCCAAAATATTTATAGCAAAATGATGTAATGAACAGCGCTAAATACTACAAATCAAGTTGAGATTAAACAAATCGTATTTATGGAAAAATAATTTGTCTTAGCGTTTAGTGAACGATTAAAACCAGTAATTTTAAATAAATTTCCAAACTATTTTTGTTACCTACTTCAATTATAATATGATCTTAACGATAATTATTTATCTTAATATGATAGTTTATGTAATATTTCTAAACTTATAAATAATAATTATATTCCAAAAGGTAAAAAGTTTTAACTTGCTTTAGATTTCTTTTTCCAATGACCGCTTGCATTTTGAGAACGTGATCTTTCAAAGCCTAATGAAGAAACTAATGAAACGACGTTAAATCTTAATTGTAGTAATAACTATATTATAGATAATTAGTACAAAATTTTTCATATTAATTTTATTTTCATTTAATATTTTTAATACGAAATTAAGTAACGAGGCTGTAAAATATAATATAATATAACTAAAATAATAAGTATACAATAAAATATAAATAAAATAATAAATATATAATAAAATATAACAATAATAAAAATAAAGTAATAAATATATAATAAAATATAATAAATAATAATAAACCAAAATAAAAAGAAATGATTAAAAGTTCAATGAAACATTTCTTGTCAAATTGTTTAGAGTTGCATGACATACCTTTGCTAGTAGCCAAACTTGGATTTCAAAATAACAAAACATTTTTTTAGAGGCATTAGATAAGTTTTACCTTGAACTTTGAACCCGGCTTGGCCAGAAAGGCGTGTGATTTCTTGTCATAATATGACCACGCAAATACTATTTGATTTTAAAACTTGACCACGGCTGTTAATATGTTTTGAAAATTTGTATACATTCTCATAATGCGCTGAAAAAAATCTTAACTATGAATAGACTTAAAAAATAATTTATCGTAAAGTAGCAAATAAATCTTCTTAAAAATAATAACGAAACGAAAGATACAATAAAAATATCTAAACTAAACTAAAACAAAAAAAAAAAAAAATTAAAACTTAAAAAAATAAATAATATATTAACACGAAAAGATTGATTACAATAAATAACTTTAAATCGTTTATTCTTACTTTTTTTTATAATAAACTATTTGGTGAAGTGTTTTTTAAATAAAGTAACAACTTACGTCTAAGGATTGTTGAATAAATGCGCACATTTAAAAGTAAAAAAAAGAAATTCTTAAAATTTCTTTGCAGTTAAGTAAACAAAAAAAAAAAAAAAATTAAACCGTTTCTTCAAAAAGTTGGTATAATTTTGTTTTATTCAAAGACATTTATAATAAAAAATACATACTTATATAAATATAAAAAAATATATACTGTAAAATTAACTAAGTTCGGTCACTTAAGCTTAAAACATTTATTTATCACGCTTAAATAAATAAATTTTGTTCTTTTTTTCTGAAGCATACAAAAATTATATTGATAATCGATATTATAAAAATAAAAAAATGAAAATTAAAAACTAGTACTCAATGCTTAATTTAAAATAAAAACATCTACCTTAACCAAAATTTTCAAAACCATCTCATAAGTTTGGTCGCTATATAAATTCTAATAACTTATTGCAAACTTTACGTCACAAATAGTAAAAACTAATTTTTAAATGTTGTTTTTATTGTGAAATTATGATATAAATTCAGTTAACACCAGTAACTAAGGAGGGAGTCGCCCAAGGCTTAAAAAAGAATATTTTGGGTCACCAAAGAAAACAAGAAGGAGCACATAAAAAAGGCCTTTTGAAATATAAGTAGTAGTATTTTTAATTTTTATTTTAATTTGTCAACTATGTTTGTACTTTGGCCATTATCAAATTTGCTACGCCACTGGTAAAAAGAATTGAAAATATATTTTTCAATTGATTTAAAACGTTTTTTCAATTAATAAAAAAACACGACTTTCCTTTAAATGAGCCTTGTATGTTTGTTGGCAATTCTTGCACCTATTGTGCAAGAACTCTTTGTTATTTTAAGTTCTATTAATATCTTGTTTGTCTTTGCATGCCTCTGATATCATAATGGCAACAGAACAAATTTAAATAAAGTAAGTTAGTTGGTATGACCAGTGCTTTTACTTATTTATCAAAAAATAAGTTAAAGCACTTTTTCCTACTTTATTTATAATACTAAAAAAAAAAAATTATTCTCAACTTTTTAATTTTCTTTCTCTGTAAAACTTTATAAAGTCAATATTAGAACTGCAATATTTTAGGAACGATTGAAAATTTCCGAACTTTGTGTGATTACATTTTTGTAAAATACAGGAACTAAGAGTTTCACTTGTATAAGATCAAAATTTACAAAATGTTGGTTGACTTGATGTGGTGTCACCTTAGAATGATTTTGCGCATTATGACATCAATATTAATTGTTTTGTGGTTTACGAATAATGTGGATAAGCACACACACACACATATATATGTATATATATATATATATATATATATATATATATATATATATATATATATATATATATATATATATATATATATATATATATATATATACATATATATATATATATATATATATATATATATATATATATATATATATATATATATATATATATATATATATATATATATTAATAAACATTTATACGAAGTTATTTATAAGAATTGTGTTTATACAATCATAAGCGGTGCCGGAATACGTGCAAAACGTTTTCTACCACCCCTGACAATTTTATAAATTGGCTGGTAAATACAGGTAAAATGTGAACTGCGAACCGTAAACCAATAGAATAGGAACTTTTTTGCAAATCAAAACATAATTTAAGGTCTAATTTTTATTATTTAGTTTATATAATTATTTTATTAACTCAGATGAAAATAAATAGTATATTAGCATTTTAAATGTTTACAAGAGTAAATTCATCAACTGATTATTAGCAAGAACTCGCAGCGAAATGTACATTTAACAACAGAGTTTTGGTTAAGGCACCGAGTAGTTATAATAGTAATAAAAAATGGTTAAAAAAACATTTGCATCATCAACTACTAATTAAATTATGGTTCGCAAAAAAGTTCGCATTTTACCAGTTCGCAGTTTGTGGTTCGCAGTTTGTAATTACCTAGTACTTAAATTACGCGGAAAATAATTTAAAAAAAAATTAAAAATAATACCTTCCAATGAAATTCAAAAACTAACATACAAAAAATTGTTTTTGTATGTTACTTATGTATGTTACTTAACACAAAAACAATTTATTTAATTTTTTAATTTATCTTTCGGGCTTTTTTTTATCTCCGATATCTTAAAATAGCGTAAAAAATCAAAATTTTAGGCAACATTGTTTTCAGTCTATATGGTTCCTATACCTGAAAGTCACATTGCAATCCTTGTGCTTGGATATAAATCTTGCATATTATGCTGTTTTATTAAGTTTTAAACATTATTAGTAGTATTTATATCCTTAAACATTCTAGAAAGAAAATATTTATTACTGATCCTTTCATCGCAAAGGAGAATACCATTAATGTTTGAATATAAGTATAATGTAAGTTTACTTTAAAGAGCTAAACATGATTTTAGAATTTCTTTTATATTTGCAAACTATCGACATTATATAAAAAAAAACCAATTTTTTGAACAATTCTCCAACTGTATAAATCTTTCTCTCATTGAAATTAGAGATGTATCTAAAAAAGGTTTGAATAATCTGATTTTTAGCGTGTGTTTTTTTGAGAGAACGAAGAATTTCCATCTTGGGCTAGTCAAAATGACTCTTCACTTTTTTTAAATTTAGTGTTTTATCTTTAGAGTTTAGTGTAGAGTTTTTAGTGGTTTAAAAACAGGCTCCACTTATTAATCTACGGCTAAATTATTCGGTTTTAATAATTCATCTTTAAACCACCTTTTCTGTTGTTTTCTTAAAATAAAGAACAGCTTTTTACTAACTTTTCTTATTGAGTAATCTCCGTGTTTTTCTTTAACAAGCTTTACTAATAATATTAACATGAAAATGACCGTCATGCCAGATAATTAGAGAGACAAGAAAGCTAAAGTCTTTCAATTACTCTGCTAGTATTAAGGCTTTATGTGCAAAATACTGATTAAAGTTATAGCTTTCACAGAAGACCGTGCAGAGCCTTTCATTACCAAAGTTTAAATATGGTTACCACAGGGAACATATAACGCAAAAAGATTGAGATTTAAAATTCTTTTTTGTACTCTATTAACCTTTTCTTTCAAATATGATCCATTATCATACCCTTGACCTCTGCAGTTAGAGATTTTAAGTTCACCTTTAATTAGCATCTTAATTAAAACTTCTGCAGGTTCAATGCATGCAGAATCAGAAGCAGAAAGGAGCCCTAAATTACTTTTAATTTTCAACACTAATGTTTGATGACTAGTCAACAATTCAAATAGTAAGAGATTGCTTTTTTCTAGAAATATCAGGTGTACAATCAGGAATTATTTGCTTTTAAGACTAGGCTTATTACTTCATAATTAACTTTTTAAGACATTAACATAATAACTCATTTTGAATATTTTTTCTGCATTAATGATTTGAATTGCCTTTCATAGCTAAATGCTAAATGTTTTTGCATCATAGTATCAAATTTTGCAAGCATCTAAAACCTAATGCAAGTCTAAAGAATTTGCCAATTTTAGAAGTAAATCTGGAATCCCTTAAAAACCCATACTGTTTTTATCTAGATAAAGAGTGATATTCATCAATCAAAAAAGTTTTTTCTATAGTTTTGAGTTCTTCATTATCTAAATTTTTTCCGGTTGCTTTTTTTTAGGTTTCCTCCTACTGTTGATAACATTTCATAGGAAGACGCTATTTTTATGAATTCCTAACATTTCAGTTATATATCTCCATTTATTTAACCCATCATAAAC
>NC_088934.1:31622500-31700000 GCF_038396675.1 Hydra vulgaris
CCTTCTTCTTCAATTACGAAAACATCTTGGAAACATTTATTGAGTAGATTAGCTATCTCTCTAGGTTCTTGAGTTAGATCACCATTAGTTGTTTTTAATGCTCTGATTGATTCTTTGATTAGTTGTTGGCTGTTCAGGTATTTATACAGAAGCTTCGGGTTTGTTTTGGAACTTTTAACTAAAACATTTTCATATGCAAGACAAGCTATTTTAATTTATTTTTTCACAAACTTGCAAGTCAGTTTGTACTCTTTCGACGGAGTAAGATCTCTCCATTTACAAGCACAATTCAGGTATCTAAGATTTTTGCTTTTTTTTAAATAGAGTTTTAAGATCATTTTTGATCAATGGAGCAATTTGCTTTTTTATTCGAGATACGTCAAGCACTGGAATGAATTGATTACATGATACATTTGAAAAGTGAATTAGATTGTCATACATTTCCTGAACAAATAAAGTTTCAAACATCATTACCCAATCAATATTTGTAATAAAGTCAGAAATTTTATTGGAGTTAGCCTTTTTGTAATTAAATATAAAGTAACTGTGCGAGAAGTTATTAACCATACTTTTAATAATAAAATTAAAAAAGATGACCAAATTACCTTTATTTATGTTACCAAGGACAGATCTTGGGTCAATAGCGCAGATGCTTCCCGACTGAGTTGTGAAGATTAGATCAAGAGTGTTAGTGGCAGAATTATTTGACATTTGTAATGTTGGAACATTTACATGTTGATACAGATAGGTTCTGGTAAGAGTTTCACTAAAGTAATGCTTGATACCATTTTCATTTTTAATGTTTGTAATGTATCCATTTGACCATGCAATTGACGTGAAATTTAAGTCTCCTGTAATAAGTAAGTCTTTGTATCCTTTTATATTAATATAGTCTTTAGTCTTTTTAAAAACCAAATCCAAGTCGCTTATGTCAACAAAATTGTTGGGTCTGTAGATACAACCAACTAAACATTTATTGTTTTCAAGGTACACTGTAGCCCAGATTTGTTCAATTTTACTTAAGTTAAAAACAGCATCGTAACAGCATATATATATATATATATATATATATATATATATATATTCATATATATATATATATATATATATATATATATATATATATATATATATATATATATTTATATATATATATATATATATATATATATATATATAAATATATATATATATATATATATATATATATATATATATATATATATATATATATATATATATATATTATGTATATATATATATATATATATATATATATATATATATATATATATATATATATATATATATATTAGGGCTGCAGAAACTAACAATTAATTATTCGATGAATCGCAAATTTATTTAATCGATTAAAATTTCTTTAATCAGTAATATTTCGATTAATTTTTGCCGGTTTTCCGTTACTTATTTTTTTTTTTTTTGCCGTACATATATATATATATATATTCACAAGTTTCGTAGTTTATAATAGTAATATTTACAAGTTTCCTTAGTCAAAATATATAAACGAGATTATAATTATAATTAAAATAGTACAGACAGGACTTCAAGAAGATCGTACTGATCTTATCACGAAGCCCTTACAAGTGAATAATATATATTATGTTCAATATAGGTAATATATTATATATTAAGTACACCTAGTTGTATTAAAACTACTCGAATATTAAAGTTAACTTTAATATTCTTCAATTAGAATAAACTCAAGATTACTTGTTTCTCTTATATTATATTTATTAACGTTTTTTATAAAGAAATTATTTGTGAAGTGGTATGGTACTTGGCCTAATTTAAATTTTAGCATGAACAATATATTTTGATATCTGTTAATTTGATAAATGTTAAGTATAAAAATTTATAAAAAAAATATATCGTTTTCATATTAATCATTCGCAAAGAAGTTATTTTCAGTTTTAAAAGTTTTAAAAACGTCTAAACGCAACTTTTCAAAATCAATTGTTTCAAAGTCATTAGCCATGACGAAAAAGAGTATTAAATTTAGAAATTTTCAATAGAATTCGATAAATATAAAATTAATTTTGAAAGCGCGTATCTTGAAAATCTTGACTAAAAATTTTGTCATATTTTAAAATACTTACTGACCTGGGAACATTATCTTACATTTCTATATCCGTTTCTAAAGTAAACAAAGTTTGTTTTGCAAATATGGCTGCGGCAACTAATGAAAGCAACGTTTCTGTCAAACATTTAACTGGAAAGTTAAGCATTTTGTTTTCAAGTTGAATGCTGATGGTAAAGTAGACGAAGGTGACAAAGTATACTGCGTTCACTGCAATAAACAGTTTGCTTTCCGTGGCTCAAACACATCGCTGACTTATCACCTTCGGCACAAGCATCCTCTGAAATATCAACAGGTTGTCGACAGTGAACGTAAGATGACCCCTCAGATAAAATCAATCACCAATTTATTTACGTGTCAGTCAAACAAGCCTGTCAGTGAAAAGGTCTCAGCCGACCTGAAGGTGGCAATAGCTCATTGGATTGCCTGTTATGGACGTCCAACAGCAATTGTAGAAGATGCTGGACTAGAGGCGGTGCTTCGTATTGCCCTTCAAAACCAGACTTATACTTTGCCCAGTCGCCGTACAATCGACACTGTCATTGGAAAGATGTACAATGAGAAGTTGAATGAGAACAAGAAAGCTCTAAAATGCATTCATAGTATTGCTCTAACTACTGACTTTTGGACCTCCACCAACAATGAATCGTACTGTGGGATAACAGATCATTGGATTGATTCTGAGTGGAAACTGACGTTGCTTTAGCTTGCATAAATGTTGAAGAAAGGCACACTGCTGATAATGTTGCCAGTTTCTATGAAGAGTTTTCCGCAACGTGGAACATTGCTAAAAAAATTAGCTCTATCGTAACGGACAGTGCACGAAATATGGTTGCTGCTATAAGACGGACGGATTACAGCCATATACCGTGTATTGCACACTGTCTTCAACTGAGCATACTAGCAGGTTTGAAAGCAGCTGATTCATCTCCTATTCTGGCTAAATGTTGGCACCTAGTTGGACATTTTAAGCGCAGTTCAAGGAATACATCAGAGCTAAAGGCTAGCCAACCCAGTACCTCTAACGGGTCTGACGATGTGAAGTTTCACAAATTGCAGCAGGATGTAGCTACGCGGTGGAGCAGTACCTACCTAATGTTAGCCAGATTGCTGGAAGTGAAAGATGCCATTAAGCAGTATCATATTGACCATCCCGAGAATTACACTGGAGATAAACAAAGGGAGTTGGACTGGGAGAAAATGTCAAAATTTGTCTCGGTATTGGGTCCACTTGCAGATGCTACTGAGTATATTGGTAGTGAACAGTATGCTACATGTTCGGCTGTACTTCCGTTAGAACCTTTTTTGCGCAGACTTCTGCGGGCTAATGATGACGATGCAGGGTATATAGCACGTTTCAAATCTGCAACACTAAATGACTTCTCAGGTCGCATTAAAAACATTGATGCATTGCCAACGTTGCAAATGGCTGTGGCATTAGATCCACGTTACAAGAAACTCGGCTGTCTCTCAAGAGAGAAACGTGAAGCAGTTTGGACAATACTTTCTAATGCATTTCGGGTGTACTGTAACCAAAGACAGAGAGCTGAACGTGAAACTACTACCAGCACTGGCGAGGCATCAGAACCTGTGCGTAAGAAACTGAAACTTACTCTGTTGGTCAGCGATTCAGAATCGCAATCCTCATCAGATGAATCACAAACAGTACATGGCTCACTGGCTGAGCTTACACGATATCAAGAAGAAGGTGTATATCCAGAAACTGAGAATCCCCTCATGAGGTGGCAACTGAACAGGCATCGTTACCCTAACCTGAGCAGTTTTATGGAGACAATTCTGTGTGTACCTGCCACTTCTGTTCCTTGTGAAAGACTGTTTAGTTCGTCAGGGTACATTTTCAACAAACTGCGATCTTGTGTACTTCCAGAAAACGTTAACGTCCTCGTTTGTTTACGTGACTGGCTGAAGTGAAGCCTACTTGCACTTGTCAATTAAACTGAATACAGTATAGCAGGCATTAAGTGTCTTGTTTGTTAACGTTTGTGAATACTGTAGTTAGTTAACGTTTACCGATAACAACTTCACCTCACCAGTAGTGAAAAGCAGGTTATTCTGTCGACTTCAGAATTAATCGAAATTAATCAGTTAAAATTTTAGACGATTAATCGAACAAAAAAAAATTATTCAGTACCAGCCCTAATATATATATATATACATATATATATATATATATATATATATATATATATATAGATATATATACATATATATATATATATATATATATATATACATATATATATATATATATATATATATATATATATATATATATATATATATATATATATATATGACTATATATGTATGACTATATATATATATATATGACTATATATGTATGACTATATATATATATATATGACTATATATGTATGACTATATATATATATATATATATATATATATATATATATATATATATATATATATATATATATATATATATATATATATATATATATATATATATATATATATATATATATATATATTTATATATATATATATATAAATATATATATATATATATATATATATAAATTTTATATATATATATATATATATATATATATATATATATATATATATATATATATATATATATATAATATATATATATATATATATATATATATATATATATATATATATACTATGTATGCCAAATTCATTGAAAAAGTAGTATTTAAATTTGAAAAATGCGAAAATGTTTTATTATTTAAATGTCTTTGCAAATCATTTTTTGTCAAGTTTTATACATTCTTTAATTATTGAAGTCGTTGTTTTCTCAATTCCTAACTAGTTAGGTTAATTGTCAAACAAGACTTTATTCATAGGTTCTACTGAGATTTGTGTCATTCTCAGTGGTAAAATTTTGGTATCATCTTTCTAGACTTAAAGGTACAAGATGAATTTAAAAATAGTGCTAAATATATAAATATTTAGGACTACTATATATAAAAAGAAGAAAATAGGTTTACTTAAGAAGAATTTCAGATTTTTTGAAAATTATTATTAAAAAATACACTTCTTTCATTTTTAGTTATAAAAGGTTTTTTTTCTACAATAAGCATTAAATAATAATTTTTTAAATAAAATGACTATTATTTAGAGAATTTTTATATATTTTTGCTTTTTTTGAGACCCGACATGACATACTTTTGAAATAATATATTTTATTCAATATTTGGGACCCGGTAAGTTTTCAAGGATCTTGTGCTCCCTCTAAATCCAATAAATTTAAAAAAAAATTTAACCAAGTTGTTTGTGAGAATTAATAGAAAGTTTTAAGAGCATAAAAAGATCTTTTTTAGAATGTAAAGGGCAGCTGGGACA
This sequence comes from Hydra vulgaris, assembly GCF_038396675.1. Classification (NCBI taxonomy): domain Eukaryota; kingdom Metazoa; phylum Cnidaria; class Hydrozoa; order Anthoathecata; family Hydridae; genus Hydra; species Hydra vulgaris. Next base: position 31,627,962 of record NC_088934.1, read on the forward strand.
TCATAACCAGGGTGCAACCCCCTTCCCTACTTTGCAACGCCACTGGCTATGTTGTCAAATAGTAAAATTTATAAATCACTTAAGGACTGGTATTTAAAATAAATTAGCTTACCTTGGAAAAATAATGTAGATTTTAAACGAAAAATTTTAAATGTTATATTTATAATTAAAAACATATACTATATAAAAAAATGTCTGCAATTAGTTTATAAGTGTATAAATATAAAAATAGTATCTTGGTTTAATTCAATATAACATATATATATATATTTATATATATATGTATATATATATATATATATATATATATATATATATATATATATATATATATATATATATATATAAATATATATATATATAAATATATATATATATATAGTATTTTATTGTAATTATTTATTTATTCACAATAAATATTAAATTCCTTATCTATATATATACACATATATATATATATATATATATATATATATATATATATATATATATATATATATATATATATATATATATATATATATATATATGTATATATATATATATGTATATATATATATATATATATATATATATATATATATATATATATATATATATATATATATATATATATATATATATTAGGGTGTTATATATTTTATCAATTTTTGAAGTTAAACTCGCGAATCAATTTATAAATTGACTATTTATATGAAAATAAGTTTGAACAAAAAAAAGTATGTTTGTACAATTTTTAGGGTCCCCGCCAGTTCGATTTTGGGCAAAAATGTTGGGTGTTTTAAACGCCTGGCGGGGACCTTAAAATTTATCCTATAAAATTTTTTATTCTTTTAAATAATATATGTTGGATAAGATATTAATTACATAAAAGGAGCATGTTGAAAAAATTAAGATACGCCTCCGAGTTATTAATATTTACAAAAACCTATTTTATAACTCGGTGGCGTATTTTAAACTCTGAGGCGTATTTTATAACTCGGAGGCTTATCTTAATTTTTTCAACATGCTCCTTTTATGTAATTAATATCCAATCCAACATATATTATTTAAAAGAATATAAAATTTTATAGAATAAATTTTAAGGTCCCCGCCAGGCGTTTAAAACGCCCAACATTTTTGCCCAAAATCGAACTGGCGGCGACCCTAAAAATTGTACAAACATACTTTTTTTTGTTCAAACTTATTTTCATATAAATGGTCAATTTATAAATCGATTCGCGAGTTTAATTTCAAAAATTGATAAAATATGAAACACCCTAATATATATATATATATACAGATAAGGAATTTAATATTTATTGTGAATAAATAAATAGTTACAATAAAATACTAATAATATTTTAGTATTTTATAAAAATGACACAAATAATTGTAATTAATTACTTTATGAGTAAAAACTTAAATTCTTTTTAAATTTAAGTCGATGGGAACTGGAGCAGTTGGATAACCAATAAATCATGCTCAAACTTCTGTAAAACTTGTTTCATGAGAAGAGAAAGGCATTGCAACAATCCTATTCCAACTGATGGTGGGCAAGATTGCTTTGGCATCAATGTTCAATACATTGAAAGTGATGCTATATGCAAAGGTACATTTTTTGTTTTAAGTTGAATAATATTTTACATTAGGTAAAATAATTTTTAAGAAAAATGACACCACTTTACTTTTTAGTGGATGGTGGGTGGACGGAATGGTCATCATGGTCATTATGCAATCAGCCGTGTCAAGGTGGTGTAAAAACAAGGTATCGTAATTGCTCTAACCCAATACCAAAGTATGGCGGCCTAAAATGCAATGGAAATGATACAAATCAGTACACTTGTGATTTAGAGAAATGCAAAAGTATATACAGTTATTTGATTACGCAATTTTAAATACTACTTTTTTTAACATTTATATATTTATAACTTTGAATTATAATTATTATAAAGACCATTAATTATTTTTACTTTTTAAGTGTTTAAAAATGTTTCAGAGATGTTTACTTATTCTAAATTAAAAAGTTAAAGCATTTTTCATAGCTAGAAATGTATATAAACTTTATAATAAATTAAAATGCGGATTGGTATTAGTTAACATAGACGCAGTTGATAACTGCTATCTTACATCTTTGCAACTACATATCGTCGTTGGCCGGGTAATATCTCACTTGTGTAAAAAGCAAAATTTTACAGGAGACTGAAAAAACTATATATTTCAATGAAATGAGGTTTTAAAAGTAAGAGTAAAAAACAAATAACTAACAAATTATATTATAATTTGTTAGTTATTTGTTTTTTACTCTTACTTTTAAAACCTCATTTCATTGAAATATATAGGTTTTTGAGTCTCCTGTAAAATTTTGATTTTTACACAAGTGAGATATTACCTGGCCAACGACGATATATTGTTGAACATTTTGTCAAGTAAAAATAAGTAATTAGTAGGAGATGACATGTAAGACAGATCGATGTTTATTGCGGTAAAAAAAAACACCAAACAAATAAGTATATAGTGTTTATTACAAAATACCAAACAAATAAACATGCTAAGTGCGTTATCGCAAGTGAAAAAGTACAAGTCCTTATTACAAAAGTGTGTTATTGCAATAACTATATACGTCTACTCATAAACACTACATAGAAATTTTTTTAAAAAACTCAAAGTTTTATTTTGAGGTTTCATAGTTATCTCGCAAAAAATTGTTAAAAAACGTTATTTTCAGAAGCAATTTTAAAAAATAGTTATAACCTGTAATTGTCTGACAAAAAATTGTCAGACCAAGCAATATTTAGGTAAGTTTTTGTCATTTTTTGTGAAATTTTTTGAAAATTCTTTCAGGAAATATAATAGCATTAAAAACATTATGTAACAAAATACTAAAGTTATGTTTTTTTCAGCAAAATAGTTATAGGTAATTATTACTAGATTGTTTTCAAAAATATTTTTCTATCTCTCAAGTCAATCAGACTTATTCTCAGATGCAGCAAAAAGCTGAAACTTTTCATAATACAAAAATCGATCTAATGAATAATTCCACAATGATGGAAAGTCAGATCGGAACAAGAGTTTCAATTACGGAAAATTCGATTGGAACAATAGCCACAATGATGGGCTTGGTTAAAAAAATTAAGACTTCTAGAGGTTTTGACAAAAACTTAACTATAGATAAAAAATAGCTTCTATTCTGCTTGAAAAATGCTGAGCAAGCAAAAAAAGAATATGGAATTAAGGCACATAATACCATCACATATCGATCGATTCAAATTCCCATACTACCATCAGAAATCGTTTCCGAAAGGAGAAATGCCAAGAGTTACTAGTCTGTGACCATTTTAAAATAAGAACACATAAAAAGGAAACTAAAGTTTAATGAGATGGTCATAAATATGCTGTTAAGATTTTGGAAAAATGGTTTTTGAAGCAAAAAACTTAAATTTATATCAAAATTTGTTAAAGGAGATAAAAGTTTTGAAAAAAACTTCAAGTTACGCCTATAAAAAACATATGTTAGAAATATATATTACAGAACGGAATTCATAGTATATAAGGAAACATATTAAAACTTGATAAGGCAACTTAGAAAGCCTTAAACAAAAATCAATCAGAATAAACAAAATCTTTAATGGAATAAATGGTTAGCCACCTAGAGGTTTTAAAACAAGCAAGGCCTAGCAAAGCAAGCAAGCCTTACAAAGAATTATAATAATTGCTTTGCTATTCATTAAATTTTTTGAGAAACAAAAAATTAATTTGAATACTTATTTTGATAACAACAAAACCACTTTAATTTTATCTATTTTCAGACTGAAATCATTTCGATTCATCTATTACACGAAAATAAACAAAACCTATTTAAAAACATGTTCTTTGATTATTTTTTACTTTTATTTTATTAATTATGTCAAAAGTTACAAAAATAAAGCACTTTTTTAGAAAAAAACGTAAAAATTATCTAGAGAGTTTTTGAGACACTTTATTCTTTTATAGAAGTGACGATAAACTTTGGCATAGTTTTTACAGACGAAGATTATATGTTGCAGTATCTAAATCCATCTAATCTGCCGTCTCTTGAAATGAATAACAGAGTTATAAATGCAGTAAATTATTTTCACTTAATATTATTGTCTTGTACTAAACTTTTTATAAAATAAATCTCATATATAAATGTATATATATAAATAAATATATGTATATTAGAGGTGTTTAGAAAAATAAATTTAAAATTTGAAATTCAAACCGCCTAGATTTGAAGAAAATATGCTTAAACTTACTCACAAAAAATTTCATCGCCATTGAACCACTGTTTCCATGCCCTTAAAGCACATGTTTGGAAAAAAAAGGACCAAAAAATGACCAAAATGGCTAGCATAAATATTTGTAGTTAATTTTTTTTTCAGGGTTTAGAATAATATTTGTATTTTTGATTAAAAAAGTATGATATTTCTTTCTTTTCAAAAAACAGTATAATTTACTTTTTTTATCGGCTAAAAACGTTTATTACGTGGTGCAAAGTTGTTTTTATAACCGTTTTAACAATTAAATTCAAACTTTGTACTATTAACTTTGTATTTTTAACAACCTTTGTATTTTCAACAATTAAATTAAAACATTTGAATTAAAACAATTAAGTTAAAATAATTAAATTACAACAATTAAATTAAAACAATTAAATTAAAACAATTAAATTAAAACAACTAAATTAAAACAATTAAATTAAAACAATTAAATTAAAACAATTAAATTAAAACAATTAAATTAAAACAATTAAATTAAAACATATAAATTAATACAATTAAATTAAAACAATTAAATTAAAACAATTAAATTAAAACAATTAAATTAAAACAATTAAATTAAAACAATTAAATTAAAACAATTAAATTAAAACAATTAAATTAAAACAATTAAATTAAAACAATTAAATTAAAACAATTAAATTAAAACAATTTAATTAAAACAATTAAATTAAAACAATTAAATGAAAACAATTAAATTAAAACAATTAAATTGAAACAATTAAATTCAAACAATTAAATTAAAACAATTAAATTAAAGCAATTAAATTAAAACAATTAAATTAACACAATTTATTTAAAACAATTAAATTTAAACAATTAAATTAAAACAATTAAATTAAAACAATTTAAATAAAACAATTTAATTAAACCAATTAAATTAAAACAATTTAATTAAAACTTTGTATTTTCAACAATTAAATTCAAACTTTGTATTTATAATACAATTTGCAAATGTATATATTCTAAATAAGAATAGAATTACTCATTTTGTGTATGTTTAATACCATTACCAAACAAATGAATATGTTCTTAACTTATAACTACAATATTTTTATTCTTATAAGTATCAATATGAAACAAAACTTAAGGTAAAATGTGTTTAGTATATCATTTAACAATTGAAATAAAATTATATAAAATATAGCAAGTATATAAATAATGCATTAAGTATTTTTCTGCCTTTTGAAATATTTACAAATATATTCTTGGTTGTTTAGATTAATGATAATGATAAATAGTAAACTTTGCGATAAATATGTATAAAGAAAACGAAAAGTGCACGTTTAAAAACAAATATAAGTTAAGATCTAATAAAAAAAAGAAATTGTTTATTATTAAAGCAGCTAAACCTGAAGTTAGAGGTAGTTTCTAGTTTATAAGAAACTTGAACAAAATAATGCATATTATATATTTAAGATAGAGAGTGATCTAAATTTTCTCAATAAAATATAATGAACAAATATGCGTTTAGATATTTAACTTCTTGGATATTCTACAACATCTAGCATACCTGCAATCTATACTGCCTAAAACCACCAAAAAGTAAGTTTAATTACGTGCTTGCTTCGTAAAAATTTTGAAAGATGTGAAAATTTGGATTCTAACTGTGTTTTAGCTAAGGTGAAGAAACCCTGGTAAAAAGCAGGGTTTGAAGTTGTTAGTGACACCTAACTTATAAAAGATCTTATTAAACTTGACAGGCAGTATTCTAATTTAAAATAAACGAAAAAAGAGGCTCTCCTAAAGATTTAACAAATCAGAAAAACTTTGAGAATTACTTAAAAAAAGTTTTTTGGCTAAGCAAGTCAGATTTGAAAAACAATATTAAGACCGACAAAAAAAGATCTGAGAAGGATAAGCTCGAAGACTTGATGTTTTTGAAAGATCAGGAAGAAGAAAGAAAGTTTATTCTTGGGACAGAGGATAGGAAATTTAGTAGAAAGGTAAAACTTTACAACTAAAAGCATCAAGTTATATTTTTCTTATAAAAACATTTCGTTACAATTTATATTATTTTATGCTTGTGGACAGTAGAGAGTAACTGAAAGAAAAATATAACAAAGGATGTGCGCTCAACAAAATCTAATTATGAAATTAAACTCAATTTTGTTTTTAGTTTTGATTCATCTTATGATTTTGATTTTGAGTCTGGTAATTAAAATCAAAAAGAACCATGTCAATCTTACTGTACAGTAACTGCAGAAATTCCAATAGATGTGTATGCTGGGAACGTTCCCCTAATGGCTACGTTAAGTGATGTTTCGCCAAATGTATTGCAAAAAGTGACAAATGCGATTTTAACGGACGCTGGTGTTGAACTTTCAGATATATATTGCAGTAAATCAACAGCCTTTAAAAAGATGAAATTAGCAAATGAAAATTTGTGATTCTTAGCAAAAGAGGATGTAAAAAATGCAAAAGACGCTTCTCCTTATCCATGTGAAATACATTTTAATGAAAATACTTTTTATGAAAATAATGCAGGAAAAAAGTACAAGATTGACCGACTGGCTATTCTTGTGAACATTGAGGATGAGACACACCTACTCAGTGTTCCTCTTTTAACTTCTTCTTCTGGTGAGGATCATATACAAGTATTATGAACCTATTAAAGTAATATAAACTAGAAACTAAAGTATTTTATATATATAATTTGTTTGGATACAACTGCAAGCAATACCGTGATCAAAAATGGTTCAATCATAAAGAAATCCAACAATTTGAGTACATATTTTTTAAAACTAGCATGCAGGCATCACATAACAAAATTATAAATAGTGCATTTTTGGAAACAGACAACAAATGAGTTGACTACAGGACCAGAAAACTTATAGGTTCAAAAATTTAAGAGCCTATTTAAACACCCTAATTTCAGCTATACCCCAAGTGATCTGTGCAAGTTTTACTGGAAGGAGGTGAGTGGTAGTACAAGTAAAAAGGCTACTGAAAATTACTTTGAACTTTTGTAAAGCATATATAGAAAGAAAAGTGAAAGCAGGAGAAGATAAACGTGAAGGCAGAAGAAAGCTGGCTGAATTAGTTGTCACTTATCTATCACCTTCTGTTTATAAAATCAGGAAAACTGGAGCTATCCATCATGCCCGTTTTCTTGGTAAAGCAAATTACTATCTAAAAATGCAGCATTTGTTTTCTCAACTTGACTTTGTTCAAAAAAAAGATCAGTGGTCTGCTTTTATGTCTCAAAGGCGCCCAATTTAGATATTAAAGCTATCCATCAGATGCATCAATTTAGAAATTTTTGTTAGAATTTGAAAGCAGTTGTTACTGTGCTTGATTCGCTTTACAAGCACACTTGGTAGTTAGACACAACTATGATTTTAATAGCTCTATTGGATGAGGATTTGCCTCCGCATTAAAAACAAAAAATTGCAGCTGCAATTCTTTCATTAAAATGACTGAACACTTTAAAAATGAAAATAAAAAAATGAAAGACATCAGAAAGAAAAAAAATGCTAGTAAAGTTTTTGAAAACTATGCCAATAGCCTTTTGTTGTCAATGACAATTCGGAAAGTGCTGTTAGCATGATGCAGCAATATGTTCATTGTTACAACAACGAAGAGGAAAAATAGAACAGATTGATATCAGTTGACAGAGTTTGCTCTTCAGGATCTTTGGGAAAAGCTCCACCAGCCTTACCAAAAAAAGAATATCTGATAGTCTTTCCTTCTCAGCGAAGAAAAAAAACACGAACAAAAAAAAATGTAATGTTTTTTAGCTGATTTAAAATGTAAATTATACTTTTTTTTGAGAAGAAAAAAACCATACCATTTTAATAAAAATACAGATTTTAATCGAAACCCTGAAAAAATAATTTATTATAAATGTTTATGCTAGCCTTGCCCTCAAAACACTTAAAGTAACTCGTTTTTGGTGATTTTTGAGTCCTTTTTTTCCAAAGGTGTGCTTTGAGGGCAAAGAAAGAGTGGTTCAATGTATGTTTAAACTTGCTCGAAATTTTTTTCGAGTAAGTTTATACATATTTGCTTCAAATCTAGACGGTTTGGTTTTTCAAATTTTAAAATTTTTTTTCTGAACACCCCTAATATATATATTTGATTAAAATCTTATTTCTTAGATACAAAATCTTTACAACAAGCTCAATAAAACTGTATCATTTCAATTGATATTGATTTCTTCAAAGTAAGTAAAACATTTTGTTTTATTTTATGTTACAAAACTTCGAAATTACTTTTATAATTTTTTTTTTAGTTTTAAAAGAAATTCTTATTAAAAAAATAAAATTGCTATTCACTAAAATGATTTAATTTAACTTTCCTATTATAATCAGCAATCAAAAATGATATTTTGCTAAATAAAAACGATCTTTCATTTTTCACAACGTATTTACTTAAACTATATAAGCTATAAAAATGTTATTTAAGCAATAAACACAAAATAAATGCGTAACATAACTAAACTTTAATTTTAAACTTTAATACATAACTAAACTTTAATCTTTTCAATTGTTTAGAATGGGTTTTAACAAAATTTTGTTTTATATAAACTGATTTTATAGAAAAATAAAATATATGCACCAAATTTGCTCATGAAATCTGTTTCCTCCAAAATATCTTGTGTAACTTTTGTAAAAATAACATCTTTACCAATTTCAAAAATCTCACGAAACTCTTCTAAAAAATAAATATTTTAAGCAAATCAACTAGACAATATAACTCGCTTTTTTTTTAAATTATAATTGCTTTTTACTGATTTGTTAAACCATGTTATCATAAAAAAACCCTATCGTTCAATCAGAATTTTGGGTTAGTGATCAGTATAATAATGTTTTCAATATTTATTATTTAATTAAAAAAATTTAACTTTGTTTATCAAAACATCTTTTCTACAATTTATTTTAAAACACAAAATTCTTAAATATATAACAATTTTAGCAATGACTAAACTTTCATGTGGGTCAGAATAAATTCTTTTAGGTGAGCTTCCAGCATTTATAGTTTAAGGATATCCGTTAACCTATACAGCCAAATGCTTTATCAAATTACTTAATTAATCTCTAAATTTATATTCATCATCTTTACCAAAATATTTATCTAAATACTTTAATCAAAATATACATTAAACCTCTAAATCTATACTCATCATTATTACCAAAATACCTAGTCAAATGTTTTAATTATTCATAAAATATTTAAATCTATATTCACAATCTTTACAAAAATATCTAGCAAAATGCTTTAATCAAATTATTCGTTAAATCTCTAAATCTATTTTCATTATCCCTACAGTTGATAAGAAAGCTAATAATATTTATTATTAGCTATCTTTTTATTTAAACAGATGACTTTGGAAAGAACTCTAGAAGGTACTTAAAAGCGGATAATTCTTTATTGAGAGCAATGACAGACTGTTTCATCAAGTCTTCTTAAGATCTAGTGATAAAATGAGCACAATTTCAAATAAACAAATTGCTTCCACCTAAAACACAGAGTTCATACTAAATAATCTATTAGCTTCTCCCTGTTCTTTCTGCTGAAGTGGTCTGAGATTGCTCTACCATTTCTAAATTTAATAAGTATCTAATAATATAGAGACAAAAAATTGTAAACTCAACACTTTGGACAACAAGCAAGACGCAATCATTCTTTAGTCTGCAATAACCTCCTAAAAATATTGGTTAATTGCAGAGCATCTAAAAGGGTTTTCGCACAGTATTAATCTGACTGAATAATCCAAAATAATTCATTTCCGTTTTTTAGGACAAAACATAAGCCTTTGATAGAGCTATCTATAAATACTTACAAATTTCTGGGTTTTAATGGAACTTAAATTGCATCAAAAAGCCCAATTAAGTTATACTAGAAGATAAAAGCTTCAAAAAGTCTTGTCTTGTGTCCTTTGCTAGATAAATAACTTGGCATTGGCCTTGGTTAGACCTAATAACTCTAACTAAGCATTTAACTTATTTTTGATTTGAAATATAAGAAACTTTCTCAGTTAAGAGTAGGGATGATCCGGAATTTAGTCCGAATTTTGTGAATTTTAGTTCATTCCTGATCAGGTCGGATATCAGGCCGAAATTTGTGATTTTTAATTCATTCTGGTTTCTGCCGGAATTACATTATTTTAGGTCGGAAGGCCGAGATTTATTTATTTATTTTTTAAAAAACATGCAGCACAGGCTGTGTAAATTAAATTGAAAAATCATTGTTCTACAATGAATTAAAAAACTAAACGTAAAACTTGGTAAAAAAAAAACGAAATTCTTAACAAGCACAATTTAATTTTATTTACAGTAAATTACTGCCGTGACGGATCCAGGATTTTTTTATGTTTGAGATAGCTAACTTCCAGACATAGAGCAAACTTCAAACATTTGTATATTTTTACTTAAGTCACATAATGAGGCTTTGCAAAAAAGTGCAATGATTGGAGGCTAAGAACAAAAAAGCTCTTTGACTTCATCCCCATCTAAACCTTGAAAGGCAACTATTTAATAAAATGTTTTTTTTTCGTTTCTTAACTAGACTTATATTAATCGATAAATTTTAAGTTTCATAGTATTATTTCTCAGCGTTCAAAAATTATGACCATAAAAAAGTTAAACCCCCCTCAATTTGAGGGGCTTACAAACTTTATGTGGTCATTGATATAAGCTCTTTTTTCATTAAAAATGTTACCAGCCTCAAAGAATATTTTCATATAGGATGCCTAATATAGTAAATATTTCAGTTTTAACCTAAATAGAAAAATAGAAAACAAAGAAATAATTTCAAATATAAATATTATGCAGGTTAAAACTTTTAATAAATAAAATTATAAGAAACAAATAAAAACAACACATTCGATTTAAATGAAAGAATCAAGTTATATGAATATATATATATATATATATATATATATATATATATATATATATATATATATATATATATATATATATATATATATATATATATATATATATATATATATATATATATATATATATTAGTTTATAAAAATATGATATGTAGGCTCGATACTGAGGTGCAGGCTTTCACTTTCAATATTGAAGGTAAAAAGTTACAAAAGTATAGTTCTCGTTCCGGCCAAAAGTGGTAACTTTATTAACAATTAGGGCAAACCCGGTTCCAACCGGAACTTAAAGTTTCCGATCCGGTAAACCCCTAGTGAAGAGTCATTTATTTGAGTGACTTTCTTGAAATTAAAGCATATAATTGAGAAACGAGTGGTTTTTTATAATGTTGACATGTTTAAGTTTAGTAAGATTCTTGTGTTGTTTTTTGAAAATAGCGTCTTAACTTTTGGGAATACTAATTTTAATGTATCATTCATTTTCCTTTTTTAATGTTTGTAAACTGTTTCATAATAGAAATGAAAAAGTTATAGAAAGTTCTCTTTATTAACAATGAAGATTTTCAATGATTTTAGCTTGTTGCAAAAACAATAGCAAGTTTTTCTAAATATAAAAACTCTAAAAGCTATTTAAAAGCTAGAGACTTTGTTATTGAAAACAAATTTTGTGCTTCTTATTGTGTTGTTGATTATTTGTTCCATCCAACAGAATGCACCGTATTTTTGCTGCGTTTTTTCCAATTTAAATTTAATTGAGAAAGAAGTTTGATCTTTTCAGAATACTGCCATCAACACATGTTTTGTATTAATACGTATTAAATGCAAAACTGTTTGGAAAGTCATGAAAACTGGCAGAAATGTTTACAATAAAATTATGTTTTCAACAAATGTTCTTAATTATGTGTCTAAGGAAATTGTTATTTAAACAAAAAAATTTTGATTATGTTTCAACTGAATTAATTTTTTTACTAAAGTTTTCTATTATGCTATCAACAAAAGTTCTGAATAATGATTTAAACGCAGTCTTGTTTTCAACAAAAGATCTTGATATGTTTTCAACAAAAGCTCTTGACTATGTTTTTAAGTTTTTCAAAAGTTCTAGTAGGATTATTTACCTGAATTAGTCACTTTTTCACTACCTTAGTTTAAATTAAACTGATTTTGGAAAAAATATATTTAAAAAAATAACGTTCCAAGGCATTTTTTTTAAACTTCTTTAAGAACTGCACATTTCACACACGGAAGCTTGTATGTGTTATTTCTATTATGTATAAAACAATATAATTGACAATTTCTAATTTACTTTTATTTAATTTTTAAAATATAAATACTTTGTAAACAACGGATAGTTTACATTTTCAATTTTATCAAAAAATAAATTAAATTTGAAACGGAATCACGCATAAAGGAAAACATTTTTGGTACATAAATAAATTTAAATTTGTCCGTCTATAATACATAGTGTGTTCAGGATCTCACTTTATGACTGTGATAAAAGGTTTACAATGTGTAAACTGCATTTGAAAAATGTGTAAACATCAGTTGTTCAAATGCAGTTTACACATTATAACGCGCAAATATCACGCACGGATATTGCATATTTGTCAATTTTATGCAGTTTTTTTTATGGAAGTAATAAGCTTGTTAGTGTTTCAAATGAAGAATTTTATAGTTAAAATTCAAAATTCACATTATTTTGTTATACTTTTACTTGAAGATAATTATAGTTGAATGCATATATCCTAAAATCCTAGAGTCTAAGTACAAAACAAGGAAAAAGAAAATCACGCACAGAAACGGAACTCCCCTACCTTTTTAGAGATTAAATTAAACAATTAATTAAAAAATTAGCTGTTTTTAATAATGAAACAAATTCTGTCAAACCATTATACTTTTATAAATTGAATAATTTTAAAATAAACTAATGAGTATAAAATACCAAAGAATAAATTAGCAACTTTTGGCACTTAATATTAAAAATCTAAATTAAAAAAAGCACATATCAGTAAATGTCACAAAAATTTCAAAAGCGCATAAATGAAAAGAATAAAGCAAAATAATTTAGAAATTATTCATTCTCTTTTTTTCATTCATTGTTTATTATTCCTCTTTTTATATAGATATATATAAAATAATATCTCACACGCAAACTCAAACGCACTTGTTGAAATTTATTGCGATTACTTACGTAAACGCAAACGCAATATTCGCATATAACTGCTTTTACGCACACATTTAAAACGCAACTTACGAATATATATTTTGTTTACGCATAAAAAATTGCGTAAGTCAAACGCAATTTACGCGTATAAATGCGTTTACAAACGTGACTGAAACGGAATGTACGCATATATATATATGTATATATATATATATATATATATATATATATATATATATATTATATATATATATATATATAATATATATATATATATATATATATATATATATATATATATGTATATATGTGTATATATATATATACATATATATACATATATATATATATATATATATATATACTACATTTACTTTGCCGTTTCAGAAAATTTACAAGAAAAAAGATCTCACATATATTGCATATATACGTAAAATATATATATATATATATATCTTACATATGCGATACATAAATATATATATATATATATATATTTATATATAATATATATATATATATATATATATATAATATATATATATATATATATATATATATATATATATATATATATATATATATATATATATATATATATGTATATATGTGTATATATATATATACATATATATACATATATATATATATATATATATATATATATATATATATATATATATATAATATATATATATATATATATACTACATTTACTTTGCCGTTTCAGAAAATTTACAAGAAAAAGATCTCACATATATTGCATATATACGTAAAATATATATATATATAATATCTTACATATGCGATACATAAATATATATATATATATATATATTTATATATAATATATATATATATATATATATATATATATATATATATATATATATATATATATATATATATATATATATATATACGTATCATACATATGTCTGCGATATGTTACATATATCGCATATATATGTAAGATATATATATATATATATATATATATATATATATATATATATATATATATATATATATGTATATATATATATATATATATATATATATATGTATATATATATATATATATATATATATATATATATATATATATATTTATATATATAAATATATATATATATATATATATATATATATATATATATATATATATATATATATATATATATATATATATATATATGTATATATATATATATATATGAATATATATGTATATATATATATATATATATAAGCATATATATATATATATATACATATATATATATGTACACATATATATCTATATATATATATATATATATATATATATATATATATATATATAAATATATATATATATATATATATATATATATATATATATATATATATATATATATATATATATATATGTATATATATATATATATATATATATATATATATATATATATATATATATATATATATATATATGTATATATATATATATATATATATATATATATATATATATATATATATATATATATATAATATATATATATATATATATATATATATATACTACATTTACTTTGCCGTTTCATAAAATTTACAATAAGAAAAATCGTACATATATCGTATATATATGTAAGATATGTACTAGAATTACTTACTTTGACGCAGTCTTCTCCTCCTTCGTTCTTTGCACTTTACAGTGTAATTTTTTTATTTCATATTTTTTTTAACAACTGTTTGCATTCTCTTCTTTTGCTTTCTTATTATTTTAAGTTTCCGATAGGATGGGGTAAGATGTCCATAATATCAAGTCCCCTGTGCATTTGATTAATATTGTTTAATTCTTTTTATATACTATTGTTTTAGATATTTACATTTTATATAAAAAATATAAAACAATTATATAAGGAAGTAAGCAATATTACTCTACCTAGGTCTCACAAATGCACAAGGGACTTGACTTTAGGAATATCTTGCTCCACTAAAAGTTAAAAAAAAATTAGTTGCCTTTTTATTATTTGTGTAATTATGATAAAGAGATAATTATTTTGTGGGAAATTTATTCCAATATATTCAAAGTATAACAATTCTTAAACTCAATCAATAAAACTTGTTTATTTGCAAATAGCTAGTTTTGGAGATCTTTACCTTGCCATTGCAATTAATTCCTTTGAATAATTGTCCCATATTATGTTTTTTTATTTTATTTATAAAAAGGATCGCTCAAAACGAGCAATCAACTACAAAAACACAATGTGATTGATTAGCGTACACGTATACTTTAAAAATGGCTTAAAATAAAAGGAAAACTTATTTTCCGCTCACAAATTGAACACAATAATACTCAGCTGTATACAGTACTATTATTTTAACCAAGCTATTTTTAGAAAATAGTATAGCTTAATACCTTTAATTAGTAAGTTCATTTCAATTATTATAAAAATCTGACTATATTCACTCAATTTAAAAACATAATACACTCACTTTAAAAGGAGTCATTATAATGAGAAACGAAATATCTTTTTTAACAAATTTAATCCATAATTCTTTTTTGAATTTGTCATAAAATGATCTAAAAGCATATTAAATCACGTAATAATTTGTTTTAGGGGATTTGTTTTAAGGGATATGGCCTTTCCTTATTGCATAAGGGAGTTCCTATTGGCATTTCCTTATGATTAAAGGATAAGCAGCTTATACACATATTGTATAAAAAAAATTAGTTTAGGAAACAAAATCAAGTTTTACTTAATCGTTTTATAAATATCCATTCTAATATCACTCATCAATCTAGCAAGAGTAAGATCTATCATGAGGATATCATAAAGTCTAGTTCAAAAAAGCGACATGAAGAAGAAATATTGCAATCACAACAGTTGCAATTACAACCTTATTTATCTCAATGTTCGCCTGCATCTAAATCTGGAGAAACAATTTCAAAGAGAACAAAATCTGTAAATCCTACAAAAACGACGAAGTCTACCATGCACGCAACAAGTGCAGCGTTGACATCATTATCGACAAAGTCTTTGAAAAACACTGAAGTTTCCGATATTTCTATTTCTCCTATTCAGCAAGATTCGCAATTAAGGTTTCAGAGTTATAGTCTTTTGGCAAAATTATCTTAAGACTCGTGTAATTTGATAAACAAAATGCAAGATTTTGGTCAAAGAAACAATTTTCCGAGAAAGAAGTTTATGGTACATTTAATTGAACGGGTATTTAAATTACTTTTTCTTACATTTAAAATAATATTAAGAACAATGTAGCGCATGATTTTTATATATTTTAGGAGTATACTTCATATTTTCATTTCACTACATCTAATACTCATATAAATAAATCACAAGATGATTATCGCGCTCACTTGCGCAGACAATAGCTTCTTGTTGCGTTGAACTGTATTGGCGGATATACTACCGCGCTTTGTTGTTTATTAATTATTATTATTACATTGTAATTATTGAGTACACTTTTTTTTATGGCAAAGCAATATTGCCCTGGCTTGTAAATTATTATAACTGAAGATAAATATATGTAATAAGTTTAGTTAATGAGTAACTACAAAAATGGAGCCCACGGAAAATCGATGTCGTTGTTGAAATAATTCATTGATGTAAAAGATTTAAACAGAATAAAGAATTAAAGAAAGAAAAAAGTTAAGTTGTACATTTTATTTACTATTTACTTGTTGTTAAAATTAAAATGCTTAGGTGTTATAAAGTAAGCATTTTTAGCTTGTCATTATTTTGAACATTTATTAGGTTATTACGTTAACAACCATTAAGATTTAAGTCAATACTTATCACCTTTAGTGATTAATTACCCAATCAAGAGGGATTTAGGACAGTTGCCATTTTAAAATGGGTATCTGTAAATTTTATTTTTTACAAAATGTCAAGTATTCAAGCTAAACGTAGAATTAGAACCGTTAACATTAAACCTTTACACAAGTTATTTGAAAAATTGTTAAAGTTAATTGAACACACTGACGACGAAAACCAGTTTCATAACTTAAGTGACTTAAAAGATACATTAAACGAAAAATATAATAAAGTCATCCGATTGGATGAAGAGATATCTTTACTAATTGAGGACGAGGATGAGTTAGAGAATGAACTAGAATCTTCTACAGAATTTAATCTTACATTTAAAAACGAAATATCTAAAAGTAATAAACAGCTTAAAAAATTTGATCTTAAAACTGACTGTAATAGCTCCCTTAGCAACTTCAAAAACAAGACAGTAAAATTACCCGTTTTATAATTAGACAATTTTGATGGTGAACCTGAAAATTGGACATTCTTTATAGAAAACTTTGATTGTGCCATTAATGCAAACAATGATCTGTCGACAATCCAGAAGATAACATATCTTAGAAATTTATTAAGAGGTCCAGTGAAATGTACGGACCACTCCTTATGCCAATTATATTACAGAAAATACCAGACGAACTTAACTTAATTATAAATAGACAACTTGATAACAACAGTACATGAGATGTCATAACAGTTGTTAATATTTTGAAAACAGAAATACGTGCCAGAGAACAAGTGTCGTTAAATTTCAATAATAATGGGAATATAAGTTACACAGCTGAGACATTTTTTACCAGTAATAATAATTATATAGAACCGAATCATAACAGAAACTCTCAATATGAATTTAATTAAAAAAATTAAAAAAAGAAATCATATTTTGATTTTAATAGTCCAACTAATCTTCAACAATTTGTCAAATATATTTTTTTCGATAAGCCACATAAACCTCAGTATTGTAAGTCAATAACAAACATTCAAAATAGAAAAAGAATCATTAGTGACTAACATCTTTGCTTTAAATGTTTGGGATGTGGACATATATCTAAAAACTGTCCATCGCGTATTAGATGTTTTAAATGTGGTAATCACCATCACGTAGCACTTTGTCTAGAACAACAACATAATGAACTGCAAAATAAAGGTGATCTAACTGCAATTTCAGGTAATGATAATCAGTTTTTCTTACTACAAACTGCTTCCACGGATGTCTTTGACAGAAATCACAGATTACATAATTGTAGGATACTCTTTGACAACCGTTCACAACTTAGTTACATATCACCTGATTTATGTCGTAAATTAAAACTTCAATCTATTGGTAAAAAGAACATTTACATCAAGACATTTAGAAATAATAGCACTAAAAAAAGATTGGAAAAAGTTGAGCTAAAAATCAAATCTTTATTTGGAAGGATCATAAAAATTAATTTTTACGTAAAAGTTATTTGTGCACCTATTAACAGTCAATATATAAACCTTGCTCAAGAAAAGTATAAACACTTACATAATTTAAGACTTGCCGATGGTAATTTGCAAAACGGTAACTTGAGAATTGATGTCTTGATAGGGGCAGATTATTATGGTTATTTATTGAAAATTCTATTAATAGGGGAAACCATTTTGATCCCATTGCCATTAGATCTAAACTAGGTTATTTATTAAGTGGTCCTATAACTATTAATAATATGTTTAATGTTAAAAAATATGATTGTTTGGTAAATACAGCTCATGTCATGTTAGTAAGATCAAATCCATCTCCTGATTTATTGTTGAAGGAATCCATGACATCAATTTGAAGTGTGATGAAATGAACGAATGTAACTTAGAAGTTGTTGAAAGGTTTCGTCACACCATTAAATACGATAATATACCTTTAAATGGTATAATGTTAACTTGTCCTTTAAAGAAAACCATCCACCAATTAGTGATAGTTACAATTTATGCATAAAACGTTTTAAAAGTTTTCAGAAGAAATTAAGTAAAGATGATTTGCTACTTGAATCATACAAAAATATTTTTAAAGAACAATTGTAGCAAGGCATTATAGAATCAATTATTGAAGAAAATAAAATTGAAAACGCACACTATCTATCACACCAGCCAGTGTTAAAGAATTATAAAATTACCACTAAAGTCAGGATTGTTTTTGATGCAAGCAGTTCTGTCGATGGCCCTTCATTAAGTGATTGCTAATACCCAGGACCATCCTTGATTACTTCGTTATATGGAATTCTACTACGTTTATGTGCCCAAAAAATTGCCTTTGTGGCAGACATTGAAAAAGCCTTCTTGCAGATTGCTTTATCTCCCGCGGATTGTGATTATATTAGATTTTTATGGTTCAAAAACATTAACACGCTCAATAAAATCAATATATTTACTCAAGATATTATTTCCTTTAGAATATGCAGAGTTCTATTTGGTGTTACCTCATCATCCTTTCTTCTTTTTGCTACTCTCATTACACATGCTGAAAAATATCTTTTTGATGACCCTGTATTCGTTCATAAATTAACAAATTCCTTACACGTCGATGATCTTAACTCAGGAGCGGAATCAGTTGACTTAGCTTTCAACTTCTATAAAAAATGTCATGTTCGATTAAAAGAAACGGGCTTTACTCTAATAAAATTCGAATCAAACTGCAAACACCCTGAAAATCTGGATAATGAACAATGCTTTACATCCTTTAATATAACTAAAGTATTAGGATTATTATAAAATAAATAAGAAGACAACTTAATCTTTGATTTTAGAAACTTAATACACAATGATGACTTATATCCTACGAAACGTAAAGTTCTTCAATTTATAGCAAGCATTTTTGACCCTCTCGGAATAGTTAATCTATCTATAGTGAAGTGTAAAAGATTTTTTCAAAAACTATCGTATCGATAAATTTATTTGGGACAAGCCTCTTGAGGGTAAAACGTTATTGATGTGGCAAGCCTTTATCAATGACATTAAAACATCTAAACCTAATATTATTCCTTGGTTGCTGACATGTCATTACATGGATTCAGTGATGCTAGTAACAGTGCATATAGTTGTTGTATATACTTATTATGTTAATTTAATAATAGACATGTAAGTTGCTCGCTTATAACTGCTAAGTCTAGGATTGCCCAAGTTAAAAATACCTCCATACTCTGACTAGAATTAAAGGCAGCATTATTTTTAGCTGAAACGATGTCAGCAACTAAAAAAGAATTATACCATGTTCTTAAGTTCGAACAAATATTCTGTTGGTGTGATTCTACAATAGTATTACATTGAATTAATAATACTGATAAAGCTAAGCAGCTTTTTTCCAAGAGAAAATTAAAAAAATTAGAAAAGCATTTGACATTTCGCATTGGAGATATATTGAATCTTACAATAACCCTGCAGACATAGTATCCAGAGGCACAAACTTAAAAAACTTATTCGATAATAAAATATGGTTCAACGGACCAACACTTCTTTACAATGATCCCAAGGATTGGCCAATATTTGAACTAAGAAATTTAATTGATAAAATTGAAGAAGTCACTACTAATTCAGTTTTAAATGACAATTATTTAAACTTAAAAATGATAGATATTACTCTATTAAATAACTATTTGCATTTATTAAGAGTTATATCATTGGTCTTACAATTTATAACTAATTTAAAGCTTAAAAGAGATAAAAAGCAATTAAAATTATCTAATTTAGATTCAATTGAAATAGAAAAATCATTAAAGATTTGAATTATGTTCGTTCAAAGATCAATAACTACTGATAAAAATTTTAAGCAACTCCAGCTAGACCTAAACTTGCAAATAATAGATAGAATTATACGATGCATTTTTCGACTTCAAAATGCACCAAGTACATATGATGCAAAAAATCCAATATTCCTACCTCGAAATTCAGAATTTACGAACCTACCAATTAATTACAACCGTTCTTTAGTTATGCACAATGGAATTAATCGTATCCTTCTCCCCCACCATTACCCTTATGTCGTTTAAATAATGATCATGCATTCAAATTTACAGGTGTACATGTGTATGCATTCAAATTTGTAGGTGTTACATTATGCAGGACCATTATATGTTAAAAATATTTATGAAGGAGATAATTTTTATAAAGTGTGGATATTTTTATTTACATGTGCTACTGCACTTGCTTTATTTTTAGATCTCGTTTCGGAAACTTCTGCTGAATCATGCATTAGAAGTTTACAGAGATTTTTTTTCAAAACGTGACACATCTTCTGAAATCTTCTCAGACAATGGATTTCATTCCACATCTAATCTGACTCAAAACTTTTTTTTTTTTGAACGACCGGTTAGATCCACTAAACGCTGCCTTCGCAAAATAATCTATAAAGCCCAGCAATCATATGATGAACTATTAAAATTTATTGCTGAAGTAGAATCAATATTAAACAATCGACCAATTACGTTTATGTATGAATCACCTGGAGATGCACTACTGACCTCTAATCATTTAATATCCGGAAGATCAATAAACTTTAAAACAATTAATGACAAAACATATGAAACAAACTTTAAAACCCGATGAAGGTTCATAGAAAATACATTAAATCATTATTGGCAAAAACGGGAAAAAGAATATGTAACAGAGCTAAGTGAGTTTTACAAATTTAAGAAAAATAAAGGAACAAATAAAAAAGCCGTTAATGACGTTGTACTGATTTACGATTCGGACACCAGACGTGGTTATTGGAAAACAGGCATAGTACAGAGCCTCATTAAATCAGCTGACGGATTCATTCGTGCTTCTAAAGTTAAATACATTACAAATAAAAAAACATAGGACATTAAAAGACCAGTAAATAAACTATATTTGCTTGAAGTTTCGAATACTCCCTTGGAAGTAATAAAAATCAAGTTCTGTGATGAAAATTAAATTAATCATTTAGTAATAAACTACTTGGGGGCGGGAATGTCGTTCTCACTTGCGCGGACAATATTCTTGTTGCGTTGAACTGTATATGCGGATATATATTGCCGCGCTTTGTTATTTATTAATTATTATTACATTGTAATTCTTGAGCACACTTCTTCTTGTGGCAAAGCAATATTGCCCTGTCTTGTAAATTATTATAACTGAAGATAAATATATGTAATAAGTTTGGTTAATGAGTAACTACAAAAATGATGTCGAGTTTTTCTGCATATTGTGTAATCAAAAGTTTACAGCTCGTATTGGTTGAACATCCAACATTAAGAAGCATTTACAAAGAAAGCATTATTTTTCTTTGTAAATGCTTCTTAATGTTGGATGAAAACGACATTTTGGGTAAGTGGTTTGACTCATACGACACACAAAACAAATCAAATAAAAAGCGAAATGTGCAAGTTGCTGATACTTTGAACGCTATCAAGTTCTTTATTACATCGAACTGCTCAATTAATGCATGTAATAATCCCCTTTTGAGTAATATAGTCAAAAATCGACTTGCTTGTGCAAAAATATTTAGAGAAAACTTAGTACCAGAAACGATGGCAAAATTATCAAAATTAATTAACAAAAAATTAGACGATGCTCTATGTCCATATATCACTGAATAAAGTGACAATCAGATTATCACTTTATTTAGTAATATATGGACATCTCCTGAAATGTTGGGCTTTATTACGGTTGGTGCAACATTAACGAACAGTGATCTAAAAAAAGAAATCATCATTACTAGTGGAACAGGTGAAGGGACGTCACAATGCAGAAAATATTAAATTGAGATTTGAAAAGATTATCAATACCTTTACCTTCAATAAATCAATAATAAATGGTAATTTTTTTAATTTTACAGCTTTAACTACTGTAAACACAATGAATTTATTGATTACTTAAGTTATAATTATTTAAAAGCAATTACATATAATAAAGGGGATCATTCGTCAGACTGTTTAAGCAATTATTTGAAAAGTCTCAAGAGTTGAAAAGACTAAAGGTGGCGATAGTGCATAGAAGATGATCCATTAGTGAACCAAGAGGTTGCCCTTTATATTGAAGAAGCAGATAATGAGCTGCTAAAAATAGGTAAAGATGAAGTCTTAAATAATGAAGTTCAAATCTTTAATGAACTTCTTGAAGTGCTATTAAATGAATCATGGAAGCTTACTTTTACAATTGTTACTCAGTCAGCCAAAACAGCTGAGGAAGTAAACATCACTAATGACTTTAACGAAGATAATGAATATGATCTTCTTAGTGCTGAGCTAATTAAAGATCTTGAAATCAAACTGGGAACATCGAAACTACCGTTTCTTGCGCAGCTCATAAAACAAACATCGCTATACGAATCGCTATTAAGAAACAAAAAATATATGTGTCGTTTACTTGCAACGCTTTTAAAGTTCGCAAGAAGCACAATCAATCTATAAATAACGTTTAAAACCACATAAAAAAAAAGCTAAATTACAAACAAGTTGTGATGGAATTCGCTGGTCAGCTCCTTTCCTAATGTTACAGAGTTTCCAAAGTGCTTATAAAAGAAATGCATATGATTCGGAAAATTAATGTCCAATCGAATTAGATAAAATTGAACTATGCCTACAAATCCTTCTTCGCGCATATCAGTTCAGCTTATTTTTTACAAAAGAATCTTCCATCGATTGCTGATGTTTTGCCTGCAATGACTATTATGATTTTAAAATGGAGTAGAATGGAATTACAAGGAAATGGAAAGGAATTTACTAACTTGTTAGATTATTCTTTTAAATTAAAGTTTCAGTACAAACTTAACTCAGGAATTTATCAAGTAGGATCACTGTTAAATATCTCAAAGCTTAAGTTGTGGTTCTTTAAACTTGATTGTCAATTTTTTGTTAAAGGTATTTAGTTATTAAGTTATACTATTTAAATAAGACAAAAAAAGTTTTGAATTTTAGTTTAAAAAACAATTCTTCAAAACCTAATTTATAAATTTAATTACTGTTATATATTAATTTATGATAATAAAGTTTGTATCACAACCCAAAAATCCGAAAAATTGTTTAGGAGCAGTAGAAAAGCTGCACGAAGTCCTGAAATTATATACGCCACATAATATTTATCAAAGTGCTTCAGAACCGCAATCGGGATATGAACTTACATAAACGAAAGAACGATCGAGTTCAAATGATCAACAAACTGATTTGCTCAGCGGATTTATGCTAGATGATAACTATTGCCCAGAAGCTCGGCAGCCTAACTTACAACTTTATTTAGTTGAAGTCAAGTTTGCAAACGCATTTATACGCGTAAATTGTGCTTAAGTTACGTTTATAAACGCATTCTATATGCGTTAGTTGCGTATTAAATGCGTGCGTAAACGCGGTTATTTGTGTAAATTGCGTTTACGTTTACGTAAGAAAACGCAATAAATTGCGTCAAATGCGTTTGAGTTTGCGTGTGAGTTGTTATTTTTGAACGCAAAAGCAAAACTCAGTTTTTTTTTGCGTTCCAATGTATGATTACAATATTGTAATCATATAACAACATAATCAACAATATAATAATACAATTATATTGTAGACCTTCATGTAGATTAATAGCAACTATAGCCATACTTTTATATTGAAAAAAAAGTAAATTAAATAATTAAAATTTAAAATGTAAGTCTGCAAGCCAAAACAAGTTATCTAAAACTGCGTAAACCTTTAAATTTTAAGTTAGTTAAATTAGTCATTTTATTTTAAATCTTAAATGTGTTGAGATCATGAAAATTTGCATAAATAATTTGCATTTTATGTTTGAATTTATCATTTATGAGAAATAAAAAAAATGAACATGGCATTAAAAATTAGTTATGACATTTTGTAAAAAAAACTTTATTACATTAGAGGTTGTCCATAAATTATTTCACGCTTTAGGAGGAGAAGGAACGGGGGTGTGGGTAGGTGACTTTGTGACGATTTGTTGCGAGGGAAGGGAGGGGTACCCGATTTTGTGACACTTTTTTAAATTAGTTTTAAATCTAGAGAAGATTCTCTTTTAATAAAAGAATATCTGACCAAACCACAACCCTCAGTTAATGTGTCTTCATGCTGATTTTAAAATTAACTACGCCTAAATCTTACTTAAATGTTTACACTCTGTTAACGGAGTAGTTACAGCCTCTTAACGGACTGTTACGACTGTAACAGTCCATGTGCAGTTCACGTTCTGTGCTTTGAGTTTATATAGTCCAATGGCATAACTTTATTTAGTTGGTACACAAAAGTGTGCAGCAACAAAAAAATAACCTTTGTGCACTAACAAAAAAAAAAAAATAATTTTTGGAAAATACGCACCAGGTTCGCCTAGAGGCGAACCTGGGTGGGTATTTACCAAACTTTCGTAACTCTGGCGTAGCTCAATTAAGGTTACGGAAACCGTACGTTCAGCGTTGTTTTCGTAACTATTTGGTATTCACCATAGTTTCCTAAAGTTAGGGTTGCGCACGAGTTGTGCTGAACTTGCGCAAAAACTTACGCCTAAAATAAACAAAAAAATAACCACGTTAATTTTTTTTTAATGAACCAAGTTTTCGTAATATTATAAAACAAACTTTTCTTATATTGAATTCATATAATTTTTAACATATTTAATTTAGGGAATACAACTAATTAATATTTTTTACAGCCTTATAAAACGGCTGTTTATAAAACTTGACTGATTAATCTACAAATTGGTTGGAAAGGGTAAATAAATTTTGACAATTGTTTAATATACAAATTAAAAAAACTGTAAAAACTTTCATTTTTTTCAATCATAAATAAATGTAAATAGCGTTTTTTTAAAATACAAGTATTTAAAAACTTGCATACTAATTTGAAATAAGCATGAGCATTCTTAGGTTTGGAGTTTGCATAATGCCTAAATAAGTCATATAAAACATTAAAAAAAACCTTTTAACATTCCCCAATGTAACATTTAACAATATATTATTGCCTTCATTTTAAAAACAAAGTTTTTATTTGTATTCTTTGAACAATATCCAGTCGAATTGGATGACTTGTGTTAAATCAGCCTGCACATAGTATACATCATCGTCATCGTTGTTCTCAAAGTTTATGTCATTTGGAATTTCTAATCCTAAGCATTTGTAAAGGTTTTGCAGTAAATTGCACATAAGTAATATATTGCAATATATTGTTCAAGTGAGCATATGTTAGAAGCACTGAAGTGCTCCACTTCTCTTGTGACCTCCAACGGTTTTTAAGATGATCAAAGGATTGCTCCACATCACTATCTACCTGAAGGTGAACTTTATTGAAATTTAAATTCTCTGGTGTAGTTGGCTGATTAAATGATGTAATCATGAATGTTAACAAGCAGAAAGGAAAACTGCATTTTCAATGACTTTTTTTTTCAAAATTAGAAAAAAATAAAAATCTTTATCCAGGATACTTTTCATCATCTTTGAAAGAAGAAAAAAGCCATTTTTTTAATTAAGTAGTCGATAAATCAACTCTTTTAAACTTTACTTCTAACAGTCAATTAATAACAAGCATATTAAACAATGAAAGATCAAACGATTTTTCTTTTTTGTTACGAACTTTTTTGAATTGTGAAGTAAATTTTACCATTTACTCTTTGAAAACTTCCAGTTACTTTGATAAAAGCCTCTTTGATATAAGAATTTTTGCCTCCGAAGAAATTATGTTGTTCCTCAAGGTGATTGGTGACGAAACATTGTTAATGTGTTAACAATATCTCTATTTATTTTTATACAAACAAATTTTTGACCACATTCTATATCCGAATAGCTAATTAAGGCAACATATTGAGCCTAACGCCAGACTTGACCTCAAGGAAATTAACTAAATTTCCATTTAACCTAAAACTAAATTAAGCTATTAAAACAACTATGAACATTATGCTCAATAAGGCATGTATAATTTAACAAAAAAATGGGCAAAAGAATATTTATAAAGATATAGGTATTTTTTTGTTAATATATACAGTGTTTTGTTAATATTTAGAAAGATGTAGTTGCTTTTTGGTTAATGTAATAGTTCAATAATTATATATATATATATATATATATATATATATATATATATATATATATATATATATATATATCCATATATATATACATATTTATAAATTACCAAAAATCATAAAAATATAGCATCTTTTAAAATATATAATATATACTTTATACTATAAATAAGATATAATACGCTAAAATATCTTATTTATACAACAATGTAACAATTATTTTATACAATAGATGTTACGTTTTAGTAATAATATAATAACATCATAATGCATAAAATTTAATATATAAGGATCCTATTTTATAGTAATGTATTACTATTATAAGTTAATAAATTTATAATATTATTAAAAAATGTAACAAAACTATTATGATATTATAATACACAATGTTTTAATAAAATAATTTATAATAATGAATACTAAGATATCAAAAGTTAATAAGTTATTAAAATACTATGATGCATTTATGTTTGTATTAATATCTATGATTATTGTTAACTTTATTATAATATATACAATTTATATACATAAATTGTATATATTATTATTTATAATAAGATTCTATATAAATCTGACAATATATAATTCATAACAAAGTTACATCGTTTCTAATATTTAGTGATTTTAACGTTACGCCAAAAATAAGGTAGCTTATGGCTTACGTAAAATTTCTTGCTTAAAATGAGCTGAGCAAGTTTTTAAAAAGATTGGTGAATAGCATTTCAGCTTGATGAATACCGATTTATTAGCACTGAACTTTTGTTCACGCAACTGCGCGAGGTTCGTGAATACGAATTTTACTGTTTTTAACTTACGCAGAACTTTACGCATAAAATAGTGAACATCAACGCGTTTTCACTGCTCTTTATGACATTTTTAAAACAAAAATTTTGAAACAAGTTGTCTCAAGTTGGAGATTACTTGTTCTTAGTATATGAATAACTACGCATTAGGTCTGAGTTTAATATAGAACATCTCTAACTTATAATATTGCAAAATTGCTATCTAGCTATCTATTGCATAAAAAATGTTACTGTTCCTTTATGTTAAGTTTTGGAAATTTTTCTTAATTATAGAATTTCAAAAAATGTATGTATTAAGTTAAAACTTTGAAATACATATATATATATATATATATATATATATATATATATATATATATATATATATATATATATATATATATATATATATATATATATATATATATATATATATATATTGTTTTTTAGAGACGGAGAGAAAGTAAAACTTTAAAAGATAAAAGCGACGCACACTGGCAGTGTCAATCTTACCAATTTGTTTAATTATTTTTTTTTTATAAGAATTTTGATAAGATTTTGTTAAAATACAGTTTTCACATTCGTTAGTCATGGAATGATTGAGATTATCTTATTGAGATTATGTTCATTGGTTTAACTTTTTTTTTTTTTATTTTAAACTATTTTTTTAGCACTTGTTATATGTAATTTCTCCTTGTATATGGAGGTTTTAACAATGATATATTATATTAACTGATATCTAACTAGTGGTAATTTATTCGACAATAAATGAAGTCGCTTTTTTTTGTTTACAACCATAGTCTGCCATTTGTAAAAAAGGGCAAAAGGTGAAGCTATTGTGTGGAAGATTAGTTAAAAATGAAAGTCAAAAGTTCCCAATAAACTAAAGATAATTCAAAAACACGTTTTTGTAACTATAAAATACTTATAAAAGTTTTTTTATAAGCCTATGTTCATTAAAAAGTAATAAAAATTTAATTCATAAAAATAATTCAAAATATTATAACGTTTTACTTTCAAAACTATGGTGAATACCAAATAGTTGCAAAAACAACGCTGAACGTACGGTTTCCGTAAGCTTTCTATTCAAAACTTTTTTTTCTATTCAAATCTCTTTTTGATCAAAAATAAATTAAGGAACCATGAATTATTATTTTACAAGTGTTCTAATTTCCTAATAACCTTTTACATAAATAGTATTAAAATTTAAAATATATTTACTTCATTTAGGCAAAGAAAAGTTAAATTAAACTTGTAAAAAGGCAAAAGTGGCTTTACTTTTCAAATCAAAGTTAGACATCTAGTTTATAAAATGTATCATTGGGTTGTAAACTTTAAATTGACAATAATCATAGAAGAGCTACAAATTTAAATTGCAATATAAATAAAAAAATACAATATTTTTTAAATATAATTTCTTTTAAAGTGATTTAAGCATTGTATGGTTTCTAGTTTCATTATGTCTTTGTCTAGTTCAGGGTTTAATTATTTTTAAATCATTAGTTAAGATTTAAAAAAAGTTTTTTTCTTTCAGACATATGATATCAACTATTTTTTTTAGTTTGAGGGAGGAGCAAAGGGTGTTATGAGTTGGCTGAAATATAATTAGAGTATTTATAAAAATATTTTTATTACATATTTCAATTTCCGTAATTAGTCTTTAACAATATATGCACCATTATTGTCAATAAAACTTAGTGAAGCTAAAGAAGGAAAAAAAAATAAAGCTTGGGTTTATTACCATAATTTGACTGCTACTTTATGATATAGAATAGTTATTCGGATTGTATTCATATTTATCAAACTGATCGCGAATGTTTTCCGCATACTGATTGAGTAGCATAGAAAAACCAAGACAAGTGCTGTGAGACACATTTGCCTTCTATACATAGAGAGAAGTAAAATGTAATTGAATAAATAAAATTAATTTTAATGGAATTTTATTGCTGTTAAATTGTATTTTCGATAATCTAAACTTAATCTCCGGCATTAGTGAAAACTTTAACACATATTTTTTTACTAAGACTTCTAGCTTACAGTTATTGTTACAGCTTTTCAATAATTAGGTAATGGTGTTGAATATTTAGCAAGTGGTTATGTGAAATATTTTTTTAATTTTTGCTTATATAGTTGCTACATTATATAATATAGTATTGTAAAATATTATAAAATGCTTAGACTTTAGCAATTCTAAGCATTTTAATACATCTTAGTATTTTCTATTTCTTTATTCTAATATTTATTTTTTATTGAATTACTAGTTATCATTTTACTATATATATTTATATGTGAATAATTTATCTACACGAACATACACACAAAAAACAATACACGCACCGCTTTAAATGACGGATAATAATGAGCCATTTAAGTAGAAACTTTTCATTGCTGATTTTCACCAGTATATATTGTCAAACTGACGGCAAAATGCTTTAGAAGGACTTCATCAGTTTCGACATTCTTGTAAATAAAATCAGCGAGGCTGAACAATCACACTTCTAACTGCTCCGGTCATATGTTAATAAAAATAATTTGTAAATTATTATTTTAAAGATGTCGAAAATATAAACTAAAGAATAAAAACAAAAGAGTCATACAGAAGTTGTCAATTTTTAGCTATATTCAAAAAATCCAATACAGAAATTTTAACCTTTTCGTGAAGAGTGAACCGCACTGCAGTTCATAAAATCTTTTTGAGGGGCCTTTGGGAAGTCGAATCAGTTTTTTCCTATACGTAAGAATTATTATAGTAAAAAGATTTTTCATTAATGTTGGATTTAGACAATTAATGGATTTAAAAGTTTCTATCAAAAGAAATATCAAACATCTTCGATGGATTCTGGCACTGTTGATCAGACAAATAAAACATTTTATAAACTATACTTATAAGTATAAAAGGTTTTATTTGTAAAAATCTGACTAGTGGTTTTTATTGTATACCCTCTTAATAAATAATGATCCAAGTTTGTTATTTTACACACGGTCATGTAGCTGTTTTAACTCAACCGTGATATGGTTTCTTAACCTTATACGCTGTTTCACCTCATTTAATAAATCATTAAAACATCATAAGCTCAACATAATTTTTTGAAAAAGAGTCTAACTTTATAATTGGTGATTATGGAATATACGTAAGAAAATTGAACCTGTATGGTGAGGTTATAGAAACTAATGCTGTGATATATTTAGTTATTGATCAAAAAAAACAAAACATTTAACTAACGATTATTTTGCGAAAGGCACTGTTTGACTCGTGTTTGCCTAAAACCAATCTAAACTCAATTTAATATTTATAAAGATTGATGAAATATTAATAACAAAATCAACAGCTGACTACTTGCAAAATGCTGAAAAAAGTAGTAACAAAACTGCGACTTGAATTACTCTGCGATTACTTGTGTTTAATAATTAGTTGCAAAATTTTATTTTTCTTTTTAAATTTAATTTTAAATTTAAATCAGCAGCCATATAAAATACTGAAAAACACAGATTCCACATTTTATTTTTTTAATCTGCTGGACTAAAATTCCTAAACTTAAAATAAAAGTGCGACAAAAATTTCAATAAAAGGTGTACGCTAATATGAGCATTTTCTTTTAAAGCATTTGAACCATTAAACCTTTTTTTCTACAAACCATATGTATATCTAAAATCATGAAAAAAACGTCACATTTGCAAACATGTTTTGATAAAATTTATTATTTCTTTTCAGAAAAAAGAATTGCTGCACTTTTAACTTTCACCTAAATTTGTTTTTGCGCCTAATCTTAAATAAACTTATTTGACTAACCTGTCCAAATGGCCGACAGACTCCGATCTACTCAATAAAGTAGAAGAAAACAAATGCTTTAACTTTGGAAAAAAAAATTTTAAATCATATTATTTTTTTAATGCTTTAGATATTGTTTCAAATATTTATTTAGTAGATTTTATCAAATTACGAGTCTTTAAAAAAATTTTGTAACTTTAAAGTTACTGAAAATAACTCTCACTACTGCTACCTTTCTCGGGTTTCATAGGAAAAAAGTAGCAACAGTGAGTGCTAAATTGAAAAGTACGACATTTAAGTTATTAGTGCTAAAGCAATGTTTTTCAAGAAAGAAGAAATTAATGGCTAATGTAATAAGAGGTAACAACTTTTGTAATGGAGAATATTGTGCAATATTTAGATATCATTTAACTCTTGGATTGGATATATCAACACAAAAGGTATGTATTAACAGCTGTCACTTAATATCAAAATAGAAATGCCAAGTTATTACTCTTGATCAATTAGCTAAAGGAACACCAGATGCAAAATGTATACAATTTTCATTATCCTAAGCTGATCATATAGCTTTTATTTATTCAAGTTTTCACTCAACTTCTTTTTATGATAGTAGTTGCTTGATTAATTTAAAATGATTACAACCCTAAACGATGTGTCTGCTTAGAAAGCAAATTTTAAGTATATTAGTAGTAATTAGGTAAATAAAAGTGTTTGGCATAAAATAAAAGGTTTCAAATCAGGCCCGCCTACGATTTTTTGCAGTAAAATATATTTTATGCTTGATTTAATACTGCTTTATCAATACAACTTTTTTGTGTCTTACTGCCGTAAAAAAATTCTTCAATTGTCAATACAAAAGATATAAATTTCTATGGTAATGCTATAGGAAAATCATCAAGTGCAACAATTTGTTATATTTCCTGCTAGAAGAGATCAAAAAAAGTCTTAACATTATCTTAATATTTTAGATGATTAATCTAGAAAAAATTTAGTTATGTGGTCTATTCCCATGGTGCATTACAAGTGATGAAATTTGCAAAATGCTATTGCAAATGATGAAATTTGCAAAATAGATACCGCATGTGATAATACCGGCATTAAAGGTATTGCAAATGACTGAACTTGTAAAATATATCGTTAAAGTAATTAAACTTGCAAAAAGGTATCGCAACTTATAAAACTTGCAAATAAAGCCAGTTTATATACCTCACCTAACTTTTTCAATTTAAATTTAATTTTTTCTGTTTCATAAGTGTTTGATATTTTTATGTTTTAAAAAACTTTATAGCAAACTAATTGTATGTTTTCATATAAAGTCAAAACAATTTGACTTAGAATGACGTTTGGGCAAGTGTTGTGACTTACTAAATTGTTTCGAAAGGCGGCTCTGATTTACCTTTACATAGTGTCTTATGTTACAAGTAACTATTATGAAGTTTTATTTATTGAAATTATCATTATAACTATTTTTTTAATTCAAAACTAAAACAACTATTTAAAGGGTTCAAATCTAAAATGTTTCGGTACAAACCAAAATTAAAATGAAACCTGCAATTATTATTATCATCATTATTGTTACTTTTATCACTATTATTTTGTATTATTACTATAATAATTGCATATATCAAAAGTATTTGTTTAACAATCATTTTCTTTTTTTTCGCTCTTATTTATATTTTTTATGCTTTTTAGGTGTCATACCATTGACTAGTTTGTAACTATGTGAGTGATACCTAACCAAATTTTATAAAGCTACGATGAGCATATTTATTTTTATAAAAATTTATTGATATGGTTATATAAAAAAAAAACCCGTTTTTTTAATGGTAAAAGAGAAAAAGAAAAGAAAAAATAAATATAAATATTAAAGATAAAACTAAATTATAATAACAAATGAATAATTATTTATTTTATGTGCATATATAGTTTGTTAACAATCTTAAAAATCATTTTTAAACAAATAATCATTTTTAAGCACATAAAAAGTCAAACAAAAAGGAAGGAAAGAAAAAAAAAAGGAAAAAGAACTTCGAATTAAAAAATAAAAAACGAAAACAAGAATTCTTAAAAACTTAAATAAAGATGAAAAAAAAGAAATTAAAGAAAACAAAAAAACAAAAGTAAAGTAAACAAATAAAGTAAAAATAAAAATTAAAAATAAATGAAAAGAAAAAAAAGAAGAATTAAGTAAACTAAGAGAAAAGAAAGAAGAATGAAAAAAAGCAGTTGTAAACTAGAAGATTGTAGTGAAATTTAAAAAAGATTTAGTTTGTTTGTTTTATAATGCGCTTTTAATTCAATGTAATTATTCTTATTTAATTTTTTTTTTCTGGCTTTGTTCTCCTGCAGATTACAGTTTCTGTTATCTCCAATTAACTCATATAGCTTATTTTTTATTTCCTCAGTACAACCTGACTGTTGAAAACCCCCTCTAATACCAGAATCAATACTACCTGTTAGTATATATCGATAGACCAGGCGTCGTATTAAAGTCTAATTTCTATACACGAGTTCTGATATTTCTTTTACACTTTTCCATTTGTTAATTACATGATTAATGATCTAGTTTCTTACTTCAATATTAATTTTATTGTCTTCGTGCGTTGTTCATTTTAGAGTTTTAAGAAATTAAAGAGAAAACGGACTTAAATTGCAAATAAGAAAGTTAAACTAAATGAAGCAATAAAAGCAAAACTATATATCATGATAAAAAAATCCGCCAGAATGAACGCAAAAAACCGCCATATTAAATGAAAAAGCCAACCAGATTCATGCAAAAAAATCACCAGATTAAATGCAAAAACCGGTAGCATTTGTTTCTAGTCTCACCATTACTCTTTTATTAAAAGAACTATAGGCAAAATGTATGAATTTGAATTAACCATAAAATAATTTTTATTTTTATTTATTACATAATATAAATTTTAAATAAGATGTATCCACAGCCCATACTTTAGAAACTGAGGTCTGAACTGAAACTATTTTATTAATGTAGTAAAATATAAAGTTATTTAAATAATTGAAATTATGAATTCATTGTAAAACAACTCAAAACTAACAAAAGAAAAATGTAATTAGCTAACTTTAAATAAAGATTAACCATCAAAAGGTCAAGTCTAAGAAGAGTCTCTTTAACTGCTTTTTTTTTTTTTAAATTTAACGTTTTGAAGATTTATTTTTATTTGAAGTCAAGAGATAAATATATATAAGTCTAAAAGTTTTACTAACCTAAGAAAAGCATTTTCATGTGAAGAAAGGATTCTCTCTGTTATTTATAGGAATGGGTTAGTAAAGTTTTAATCATAAAAAACACTTTTGCTGTAAGTTTATAGCAAATACATTCTTTTAATTTTTGCTTTTTACGCAAACTGCAAGTTTTACTATTAAAACGTTTATATTAAAACCACATGTTGTAGGTTTTTTAGTTATTAGTACTTTTTCTTACTTATAGTTTAATGTGTCATAAATATTTTACTATTTATAACACATTTTGACAGATACGAACAATTATTTTTAGGTTTTAACAGGCTATTTAGCTTTTCTGCTCTTGATGTTTACTTTCATAACTGATTTTAAAAAGTAACTTTAAAACTGATGTTATAGAGTTTTTTTATGGCGTTAAATAAAAACCAAAATAATACTATAACCGAGCACTAAATATTGTAATTTTGTACTGTATTATATATTTCAGATAAATTAAATTGTTTTAATTTTAAATTAAAACTAAACCCTTCAATGTTGAGTTAGAATAATCCCTGTCGAAAATACAAATTTAATTAATTTACTATTAACCCGTATTACGGGTAACTGAAGTAATATTGATTTATTATTATAAATAGCCGTTACTGCTAGTCAATATTCATTTTAGGCTGGAATTGATTATAAAGGCTTAAATCACTTATCTCTATAGTAACTGGATAGCGCATCTTGAGGAATTTTACTTCAAATTTTAAAGCAGAATGATGCCATTTTAGAAAGCTCCAGGTTATTTGATTTTACCTTAGTTATGTGAATGTGATTATTTTTAATTTTGATAATACACAGTGTTTGTACAACTTGGTTCTACAACTTGAGAATCCTGGTGAGAATTATCATAAGTTTCAGATTATTCAAATTGAATTTTATTTTCCGTGTAATTTATTCTAAAAACTCATGCAAATATTATTTATTTATCGAATTTTACCGAAACTTTATTTTTTCAAGGTGATTTTTTGTTTCTGAAGACGAAAAATAATCAGCATTTTGAGTTTTTCCCAAAAGTTCTAGCTTAATTAAAATCGCAGAAAATTAAAAAAATTTTGATTTTAAATACTCAAAAGGTTTTATACAAATATAAAAATCTTTTGAAAAAACAGATACGAGGTTAAACATTTGCGAAAACAATTTTGTTTACAAACTTTCACCATCGACTGATGAAATAGATTGGGATAAGTTCATGTTTTTAGTTAAATGTTGTTATATTTTATAAATACTCGCTTTTGTATATAAATAACAATCATATATCTTTATTCATTCTGATATACATGCATGTATGTATATGTATACAAGTCTATAAACACAACATTTCAGGCATAATGGAATATATATGATAATCTATATGATTTATCATATATATTCCTTTATTAATGGTCTAATTTAATGATAAGGAAAAGAAAAAACATAACGTACACGAAGACTTTAAAAACTTAATTTGATTTATCTTGGTTTGCAAAAATCTGACATCCCCTTTTCTTACCTTGCATCCTTCATATCTATACCGGGTGTCTATATGTGTATACGTATATCTATATGTGTATATGCAGGGCTGTTCCTAGAAGGGTGGTAACTAAATTTTTTAGTTTTGGTGGCTGTAAAAAAAGCATATTATGTCAACGAGTCACACATAACATTGAGAAAAGCTAATCTATATTAAACTGTAAATGTAATTTAATGCATTATTGAAAATCATTCAATTAGAGCAGAAGATACATTTAACGGCGTGAACTTTAAATAAATTTTTAAAAACTTTTTTAAAATTCAATAATTTATTTTTATCTTATTGAGCATAAAAAATCCTAAAATATTGCTATAATAAACTTTTTTTTAAATTTACTTTTAATAAAAATGTTAAGACACTCTGAGAAAATAATATTATGCTCAATATAATATACAAACTTTTTTTATTTATTGACAAAATTTTATAGTGATATATAGTATACACGTAAACTTACAAAATACTCAGCAATACTGTTCTGAGCAGCGCTCTATGAACGAAAGCTTTTCTCCTAATAATAGGAAAAATCTCTGTAATTATTATGTTGTCAATCATCGTTATTGACTATTTGGATTTAAATCCCAAACCTTAAAAAGATAGAGCAACATATACAAGTTCATAGTTCTAAATATTGTAATACAATCAAAACAAATACAATAATGCATCCTTGAATATATACAACATCCGCGCTCATGCCTAAACATTAAGAAAGATTAATAAAGTTGATAATGAAGTGCAGTGAGTACTCTTCAAGTACTCTCCGCACTCACTATTAACGAACATAATCCCATCTAAAATTTTTGAACTCATTCATAAAATAATCTAATCTCATAATAATAAAAATCTAAACTTCTAGAACACCAACAACATAGTTTTTAGAGTCATTTTCCTATTTATTCTCAAACACTATAATTGCTTCCTTCAAACTTGGTTTGCTAAACCCATTAGACACGATAGTTTTTAGTTTTATATGAGTTTTTATTGTCAATTTGAACTTTCTTTACGATTTATTTTCGTGATGTTTAGCACCGCAACGAACATTTTATGCTAAACAGCTAAATTTAAACAATTATTATTTATTAAGAATACATTTTTTATAATAATTATATAATATTAAATTTTTTTTAATAAAAATATTAAACCTAATGTTCCATTTTATTTTGTTATAATTACGCCAAAAAATAGTTCTGACTTCTTAATTATATCACAAGATACCAACCTCACTACCGTATAGTTTTAAGATGCCACGTTTGTTTTCAAATCTCTGAGTCTCATAGTCTCATAGCTAAAAAAGTTTACAACTTTTTTGCCTCAGTTTATAGCAACAAGTTATTAATGAAAAGACTCTAGCTTAATTCAAGCCTAAACTACTTTTGACAACTATATTTTACTTTTACATTATTGTTTAATTACTCTCAGGTTCTTAATACAAGGGAATGGACGTTTATTATTATTTTGAAAAATTTTCCCACCCATCTCTAGCTCATCAGACTCCCCCCTCCTTCCATATATCAATTTTTACTTGTTAACTTAGATACTTTTGACCGGGTAAATGAGAAAAAAAGCAATTGCTCTGAGTAAAATAAAAGGCTGAAAAAGCCAATGCTCACGGCAAAACCAATAGCTCAAAAATACGTGAATAAAGCTTTGCTCATAAGCAATATATCAATATAATATATATTTGCTTTTATTTTACACTAATTTTATCAAATAAAAATAGTTTTGTTTTTAAATAAGTAGTAAATAGAAGTTTTTAAAATAAAAAAAGTTTATTTTATTTTAAAAACTTCAGTATGTGAACTATTGAAATTCTTTTGAATTACTTGCCAATTAATAAGTCTTTTTTGAAACATCTGAAATCAGTCTTGCTATATATAGAAAACACGGTGTCAATAGTAAGTTTATATAGTTTAATAACGCATGAATACTCATTCACGGAAAGTAATTTGAGAGACATTACTCAAAAAACAACCTAATATAAAAATCTTTAAATCTCAATTCATTCTTTGATGAAAACAAGCTCAAAAATTGCAGCGCACACTGCATAATAAAATCGATTGGTTGATGTAAATTATTAATATGTGTTCATATAGGTAGTTAATTTGTTGTAGAAGTAGGTCAGCAATATTGCTATTTGAATAGCTAAAAAATAGCGAAATATCCCCCAATTTTGCAGCGTCATATCTATGTCTAAAAAATTAAAACTCAAATTTTTTCCATCCATTGATGTCTTGCTACACTTTATCAAAGAATGAGAATGGACTAGTTAACATCGACCAATATATATATAAATAAGAAGAAATATATAAAAGAAGCATCCATTTGGTAAAGTAGTCAAAATAGCTGACTATATATATTTTTTTTTTTGCCGAGTAAATATACATTACATAAAATATAAACAGTTTATACATGATTAGCAACACTTATAGCAGTGGTAAGAAGTAGCCCCCTTATTGCCAAGCCCCTTAATGAATTTCGTAATTAAAAAAAATAATAATAAATTTTGTTCACTATATAAACTAAAATGAATGAAAAAGCAGAGATATAGAGTTTAGAATGTGAGATTAGAAAAAAAAAATTAAAATATTTATCATATATCAGTTTGTTTCTCCGCGTCCGCGCTGCTGCCTTATTTGTCAAGCTTCGTGTTTTAGAGTTACAGAGTTGAAAGAGGGTTGTTACCATAACTAGTAGTCTCCTCGACTGTGGTGGCAATCCCCTTGGAGAGGTGAATTGAAATTATAAAAAAAAGAAGCAGCTTCATAATAGATTTGCATTATATTATTACATTATAAACTAGTAATCTTTGTCTCAGTTTTGTCTTAAATTCTTTTAACGTTGGTAAAGTTTGAAGCTCATTTGTAAGTGTTTTTATTTTATACTTTGGGTCCTCTATTTGAGATTGAAACTTTTGTTGCTTCAAAATAACTTTTGGGGTGTATATAGCTGTTTTTAAATATTTAGTTACGTGTTTGTTCTAACTTATTTTATATAATGTATTAGGAATATTATTTTTATTAGCTTTGAACATAAAAATTGGAAGATGATAAATATTTATTTGGTAAATATCCAGTATTTAACTTAGAAAATAGTGGTTGGGAATGTGTAATACGACTAACATTGTATAAAATTCTGACAGCGTATTTTTGCATATTAAATAGTTTTTTTAATTTATTTTTATTGGCAATGCACCAATAAAATGCAATGTTAGCATAATATTTTAACATATTATGCTGAAAACTTTTTAAACTAACTCTAGGCCCTACCGCCGCCGCGGGATTTAAAATTTTTATTTAAACTGCTATCTTCTTAATTGCTCCATAAAAGCTGAAATATTTAAAGCAAAAAAACCAAATAAAAATGAAATAATATTAATATTCCTTTTAATAATTTTCATCGTTAAAAAAGTAATTCTAACCTGAATGAACTTATAATGACTTGGGTTTTTCTATTTCAGGCATCATTAAATTACTCATCTAAACCCCGATAAATATTTTTTCCATTTACAAAAATCTTTCATAAATTTTTAATTTCTGGAAAACTACTTACTCTCTAAAAACAAGCAAATTTTAGTTCGATCTGTACATAATGGAAGATAAATTTCTTGCTGAAAACTATTAACCTATTTCACTAAACTCTGTTGCCTGCAAAACAGTCAAAATACTTGTTAAGAACAAAGTCTTTAAGAAAATTAATGATAATAAAACGCCCTCTATATGGCTTTTTTTCACCATAAATTATGCGTGACTAATCTAAAAGAGACTTTTGATATTATTTTATCTTCTATAGTATTCACCAATTTATAGATGTAATCTCAATTTCGCCAAAGCGTTGATTTTCTACCTCAAAACAGACTTATGTTAAAATTAAAATGTTTTGGAATAAATGGGAAATAAAATAAAAAAAGGTATTTTAAATCAATCCCAAAAATGCTTTACTAAAATTCGTAACATTATCATTGTTTCATGTAACGTTAAGTGAAGCACACATTTTCAAACAGTTTTCTCAAAGTTCTTACAAGTTCTTGGAATGCTTATACTTTTATTGATGAAAAA
Source organism: Hydra vulgaris (assembly GCF_038396675.1). Lineage (NCBI taxonomy): Eukaryota > Metazoa > Cnidaria > Hydrozoa > Anthoathecata > Hydridae > Hydra > Hydra vulgaris. Next base: position 31,668,387 of record NC_088934.1, read on the forward strand.
TTGGCTCTCAAGTTGTGTAAAGTGTTTATTAAACCACACCATAAATATACTGTGTCTATTTGGGTTCCTTATATAAAAACTGATAAAACGTTGGTTAAATCTATTTTACGCAAAGCAACAAAATGAACTTAAGTGTTTTATTTGGGGAACCGGTAAGCTTTGAGCAAAGAGAAAATTTTCGCATATTTTCCCAACATTTCACACATTAAAAATTTCCGCATTTTTGCCTTTTACTCGTATCTACAATAGCATATCATGATTTAAGTTGCTCATTTAAAATAATTATAGAATATATATATATATATATTTATGTATATATATATATATATATATATATATATATATATATATATATATATATATATAATATATATATATATATATTTGGGTGTTGGCATTTTGTTATTTATCTTACTAGGTGATTTTAGCTCATTAAAACTGTATTTAAAAACAAAAACTTTCTCAAATACAGTCTCAATGAGTTAAAATGACTATGTGGGATAAATGCCAAAATGCCAACACTAAATATATATATATATATATATATATATATATATATATATATATATATATATATATATGTATTTACATATATATATATATATATATATATTTACATATATATATATATATATATATATATATATATATATATATATATATATATATATATATATATATATATATATATATATATATATATATATATATATATATATATATATATATATTTACATATATATATATATATTTACATATGTATCTATATATATATATATATGTATATATGTATATATATATATATATATATATATATATATATATATATATATATATATATGTATATATATATATATATATATATATATATATATATATATATATATATATATATATATATATATGAGCAATTCCATTTTTAACAAACGTTACACGAGCAATAACTTTATCAAATATTTGCCTGGTTAAGATGTAAGTTAGGCTTTTAGCTATTTTGTGTGAGAGCTGCTGATCTAAATAATAAAATAAGCTAAAAAAATTGCTTTAACTTTTAGGTCAGATTTCTTCAAATCAGTAAAGCGTTTCTATATGAGTAAAGTAAAAAAAAAGTCAAAGTTTGTATTAGAAACTTTCACAAGATGTCACAAAATTGATACTAAATTAAAAAATATATAAAAGTTTATAAGAGTTGACCGGCTTAAAAAACAACTTGTTTTTTCGATACCACGTATTTAATTTACGTTTCCGAGCAATTTTTATTGTAAATTTTTATACTTATAGTTAAGAGTTAGAGTCACTTAAAAAGAATTGCGAAAGTGCAAACTCATTTATTAAAAATAGTTAACAAAGGAAGTTTTAGAAAACTGGTGGCACTCTTCCTAAACTTTTTCATAAAATTTTTGATAGTTTTCATAACATTTATGATAGTTATCAAATCGTAAAGAGTAATTCCGCAAGACTATGAGCATCTTTAAAAAATTATTTAAGTATTTCAACTTACTAATACTTGTTTGAGTTACTTAAATAAGAAAATCTTTGGTTTGTCGAAGTTTTTATTTACACTTTTTACGATTATGCGCATTGCTACGTTTTCATTAGGTTGAAACTTTCAAATGCTGCAATGCATATACATCTAAACCTTTTATAATTTTTTGACGTAAGAACTACTATCTCAGTTTAGGAGGGAGAGGGGTTCAGGTAAATATGATTGTTTGTGACAAGAAGGAGTGGGTTAAGAATTGACAAATATAAGGTGAGGGGTTTTATGGATGACCTCTCCTAATTGCTTTTATAAACTAAAGCCAAAATAAAAAAGGTCCTAAATGATTTTTTTATAATAGGAGAATAGCATACTATTCTTTTCTCTTATTTTAATGGTTCTAAATGATTTTTTTATAATAGGAGAATAGCATACTATTCTTTTCTCTTATTTTAATGCCTAAGTAAAAATATTTATGTAGTTCTTTTCTTTAATCTTTTATGTATATGTATGTAAAGTAAACGGCTTTGCATGAACTAAAATTTTAAAGACCAGATATTTTTCCAGATTTTGTAAATTGCGATCGTTAAATTAAACCTTTGCAAGGGTATAAGTTTTCATTTTTAAAAAAAAATTTTTTTTTTTTCAAATATCCAAAATGCATTGTTAATGTTTAAAACTTGTAACACTAGTTATGTGTGTTTGCTAAAGTTTCTGGTCTAATCTATTCTTGTTTTTTTTTTAATAATTAGTGTAAAACTTCACAAATCAACATGCCAAGGAAATGTATAAACTAAATGGACAATTTATGTTACATTTGTGGTGAAATAACATTTTCCTCACAGAAAAGAACTATGAAAACTCTTGTGCAGACTGCTTACTGCTTAATTGCTTTTATAAACTAAAGCCAAAATAAAAAAGGTTCTAAATGATTTTTTTATAATAGGAGAATAGCATACTATTCTTTTCTCTTATTTTAATGCCTAAGTAAAAATATTTATGTAGTTCTTTTCTTTAATCTTTTATGTATGTGTATGTGAACCAAAATAAGAATACATAAACAAATAAAAAAACAATGATGTAAATAATTTTAATAAACATTAAAAAAAAAATTTTGGATTTTTTTTTAAATTCTCGCGATATATATAATGTTTCAGTTAAAACCTTGTAGACGGAATAAGAATGACTTGGTGACATGGTTTATTTTGTTGGCGAGAAAGCGCCGGAACATTACTAAATGCATGTAGTTTGTCCTTTTGGATTGCCCATAAATTACGTAACGAAAACTTTCACAATAAACAAAACAAAAAAGATCAATAGTCTTCCCTCGCAGGGTCTTAATTTAAATAAAAATTATATTAGCCTATTGATTTTATTGAAAATTGCCGCGTAAAAGAGCTTAGTATCTCCTACTTCTGTATTTTAAATATATCTTGCGTTGCGTGATTTATGGACAATCCCTTGCGTTACAGGAGTTTAATTTAAAAATTATTTACATCATTGGATTTTTATTTGTTTATGTATTCTTATTTTGATTCACATACATATACATAAAAGATTAAAGATAAGAACTATATAAATAAAAATTGCGAATGTTCTTTTGATTTTTCTTGAAATATATATATTTTACAAACTATAAAATTTGACTAACAACAATTTGAACATGTTAGCTCCATTTTCATGCTAAATTAATTCCAATTATGCAAATAAATTCATGGTTAAATTATGATTTTATAATGATACTTTTTTTATCATGCGACATTGAGAAAAACCGGAACTTTCGGAAGCATGAAAATGACTGTGGAGTGATCTATGTTACTTCTATAATTATATACTTCTATAAATACACTTAGTATTTGTAGAAGTTCATGAAGTTTTTCATATATTTTTTTAGATGTTTTTTACTTTGAATAAAGTTTGGAACTACTAATGTTGTTTGAACAATGAATGATCTTTTAAAGTTATAAGTGCTTTATAAAAATAATAATACTATTATAGTTTATTACTTATATAATGCCGTAAGTGACTAGAGTGTTATTACATTTGTAATCGTAAGTTCATTGTTTTATTTTGGTTTTTATAAATTTTTCGCAAACAAACTTATAATAATTTGCTCCTTAAAAACAAAGTAAACGGCTTTGCATAAACTAAAATTTTAAAGACCAGATATTTTTCCAGATTTTGTAAATTGCGATCGTTAAATTAAACCTTTGCAAGGGTATAAGTTTTCATTTTTTAAAAAAAAGTTTTTTTTTTCAAATATCCAAAATGCATTGTTAATGTTTAAAACTTGTAACACTAGTTATGTGTGTTTGCTAAAGTTTCTGGTCTAATCTATTCTTGTTTTTTTTTTAATAATTAGTGTAAAACTTCACAAATCAACATGCCAAGGAAATGTATAAACTAAATGGACAATTTATGTTACATTTGTGGTGAAATAACATTTTCCTCACAGAAAAGAACTATGAAAACTCTTGTGCAGACTGCTTACCACCATTACTTCGATATGAGGGTAGGGGACCATGATAAGTCATAGACTTCACAAATATGCTGTAGCTCTTGTTCGGTTACACTACAAGAATGGTTGAAACATAAAAAAGATCTTCGGCTTTTGCTGTTCCTATGGTATCGAGAGAGTCTAAAAACCATATAGATGACTGCTATTTCTGCATGACCCAACCCATTAAAACAGGTTTGTCAATGAAGAAAGTAGGAACAGTTAAATATCCGAATCTTCCATTTGCCATTCGACCTATTCCACATTCAGATAGTTTACCAGTTCCTACTTCACCACAAAATTGTGAGTTAGAAGCAGAAAATAAAGTAGAAATAAAAGAAAACAAGCCTTCCACATCAAATGATCCTGATTTTGTGTTAACAAATGTTGTGCCACACAGATTGAGTTAACCAGAATTAAGTGATCATGTTCGAGATTCCGAATTGTAACAGGAAAAGGCAGAACTTCTAGGGTCAAGACTAAAGCAGTGGAATCTTCTCCAATTTGATGTCAAAGTTTTACATTACAGAAAACGACAGAAGAATCTGCTTTCTTTTTTTGAGAAGAAAAATAATCTTATTGTGTGTCTTGTTGTTTTTGGATTAATGCATTGTCTCAATTTGAACTATAATCCAATTGAATGGAAATTATTCATAGACTTATCTAAGCTAAGCTTGAAAGCTGTATTACTGCACAATGGAAACCGTCTTCCTTCTATTTCTATTGGCCATGCAGTTCACATGAAAGAGACTTATACAAATATGAATTTTCTCCTCAACTCATTTAATTACAGTGAACACAAATGAAAAATTTGTGGTGATTTAAAAGTCATTGCTATACTTTTAGCAATGCAATTAGGGAATACTAAAAACTGCTGCTTTTTGTGTATGTGGGAGAGTAGAGACAGAAGTTCACATTGTATAAAAAAAGATGGCCTGCAAGAAATCTCAATACAGAAAAAAAAAATGTTATTGCTGAATCACTTGTGGATCGAAAAGATGTTCTTCTTCTACCATTACATATTAAGTTTGGTTTAATGAAAAATTTTGTCAAAGCTATGAACAAATAAAAATAAGTAATACAAAAGTTAAAAAAGGTATTTTTGTTGGGTCACAAATACGTCATCTTGTGAAGGATCCTGCATTTGACGAAGTTTTGAAAGGGCCAGAAAAGGAAACTTGGGAAGCCCTTTAGGGAGTGATTTGTTGATTTTTAGGCAACAAACGAGATTATAACTATATTCAATTGGTAACAGTACTTTTGCAAAAATACCATCAACTTGGATGTAACATGTCCATCAAGATTCATTTCCTTCATACACATCTAGACTTCTTATCCCCCAATTGTGGAGCTGTTAGTGATGAACATGAGGAAAGGTTTCACCAAGTTATTTCTGTAATGGAACAAAGAACAAAACGAAACTAAATTAACCTTCGGAGCTTAATTTAGTTTCGTTTCGAAAGGGTATGTTGTATTTTTTAATAAAACTCCATAACTTGGCAAAAGTCAGTGTCTTATTTGGTAATAATCGGCTACTATTCGCATGTTATCTACAGAATAAGAAGAAGTCAATAAAGTTAAAAATTCGTTAGCATAATAGGAATATTGTTTTGGATCGTTTATTTTTTCAAATGCAAATTATTGCAATTATGCAATTATGCAAATTAATGCAATAAATGCAATTATGTATTTTTAATAACACTGGCTATGGATTCTTCTACATCTACGAAATTGGCTTGATATAAAATATAAATTTTTAAATTGTTTAGAGTGGCTTTTTCGTTTTTCGGTGTGTAAACGCGTAAAGAAATTTGATGCGATCCAAAGCGATAATTGACTTGATTTTTACACATGTCTACGAGATGTTTAGTTAATTTGGGAATTTTTTTTACAGATTCGTTTTTATAAAGCTGTTCTAGAATTTCGCTCGAATTGGGGTTTCGTGAAAAATTAAAAATTTATTAAGAGGTGTCAAGGTATAAATTTTTTTATGATTCGATGGAACAGTATTTAAAGTAGTAGTAGAACGTGTTAAAGTGTTTAATGTAGATTGAGTAGAAGAAGAAGGTGTAGTAGTAAGAGATTTATCTTAAATAGGGAATCTTTTTAAATTTCTCATCATTCTTAAAGATTCGCTTATGTTTCGTTGATCGATTTGATCTTTGAATTCGCTTTGCTTATTTAAATTTAAATTGAAAGCTCACTTCACCAGCAATTTGATTTTCGAGATTGATGGGATTGGCATAATTGAGAGAAGAAGGTAAATCATATCTTCGAATAATCTCAGACACATTTGAGGTATTTGTTTCTTCAGATTCTAGGTTTACTTGTTCGTTTTCTTGTTCGTTTATTTGTAATATGTTTTTGTTAAAAACATCCATGTTGTAGGTATTTTTGGCTAATACTTTACGTAAAGTCAATAAAAGAGACTCGTAATAAGGTTTATGTCTATTCATATTTCGTAAAGATACAAATTATTTTGAAAATACAATTATTTTTGACAATAATCAACGTCAAACTGTTGTCTTAATAAATCGGTTACAGTTTTTGTAGGTTGTATAGTGTCAAATGAGATTAATTTATTAGCATAATAATTTATAATTTCGGGATGAAGTTTAAAACGAGTAGAGTCGAAATATTCTTTTAAAACGTTATAATTGTTATAAACAAAGTCTGATATAGCTTGATTTTTATCTTTCATTTTTTCTTTTTTCATGATGACTTTTCCGTTTTCGTTAAATTTTGGATACGGGTAGAAATATTCTTTGACAAAGAGTTTAATTTCTACACAAACGTATTCTTGAAAAGCGTATTTTATTTGATGTTGTTCGTAATCCGATAAAAATTCGCATTTTAACATTTTTACAGCATTAAAACGTGTTAAAATTTCTTTCATCCATATTTTAATTTCGTTTTCGTCAATGTCTTTTCTTCTATTCCTTTTGGGAATAAAAATTTGTTCTCGAACAGCCAACTTTTGTCTCATAGCTTGACGTTTGCTCGCTTTGTTGGAAGGATTGCACAATTCGTAATCGTTTTGTAAAATTCGTAAAAATTCTTTGCTTTCCCAATCATTCAGAATCAGAACTGGATCCACCGTCTGAAGATTCGTTTAAAGATTCGTCTTAAGATTCGCACAACCTATATCGTTTTTGTCTTTTGATTTCTTTGAGTAGATGTGTTGCTCTTTCGCTTTCACTCCATTTTCTTTTTTTTATCGTACTTTCTTTTTCTTTATTTATATCGTTTTTATCTTCTTCGCCGGGTTTATTCTCCTTCTCTTGGTTATATTTGTTGTGATGCGATTTGAGATAATAATAATTTTTTAATTGGGGAGCCTTGACTTAGGGAAAAGATTGAAAACTAACAATTTTTTTGTTTACGCTCATGTCTTTACAATCAAAGTCTAATTTACCTTGAGCGTCTAGTGGAATAAATACTTTTTGTTCTTTACTCGTATTTGAGTTCTCAAGCGCGCTACCGAAGAGTTTCTTTTAAATAAAGCCAAATGTCCATGTTGATTAGAAGTTTCTTTATTTAACAAGTCGCTTATAACGTGATCATGCATTTTGCCGGTTGAAGGAAAATCATTTTTAAATATTTTTTCAACCTCACTGTTGTTTTCAGAAGAAATAATACATTTGTAATGAGACACTAAATTGTTCCAACATTGAGTGGCTTTAGAAGGTACGGAATGAAAAACTGTAATGGTACCTACTCCATGATGAGGTCCACTAGAACATGCGCTAGTATAATGTTGACTTTTTAAGCAAAAAGCACTAATATTATCAAATAAAAGTATTGTTTTTAATAAACGGTGATAGCTATTTTAAATATTGTATTTATCTTTTGAAACACCAATGGCTCTCTGTATTACTGAATCTAAATTTTCTGGACTATTAACTGTTATAATATGATACGCTTCTAAATTATTTTTAAAAGATTCGATAATATTTTTCCATGTTTTGTGTTGACATTCGCTAGGTTCTCTCGTTTGTATTACAAATAACATTTCAGCATCAGGAAATTTTCCACAATGTAATAATTCTCTAGCCATAGTTGATTTTTCGCTGTTTGTAGGTCCTGTAATAATTGTATTTTCAGGATAGACATCTTGAGTAGGTTTAAAAATATTAAATTTTACTTGCGAATTAGTTTCTTCTTCCTTGAGTTCAGTTTCTTTCGATGTTCCTTTTAAATAAAAATCATGAAAACCTTTTTCGTTTAATATTTCGGTTATAGATCTACCATCATTTTTTTCTAAGGGTTTATCTATAGGTTGTTCTACAGTTTCAATTTTTTGTTTAGGAGGTTTTTCTTCTTTTTCTTCCATTTTTTTTACTATTAATAAAAAACAACATTTTTTTAATTTATATCATTTTTTAACAAAAAAACATTTAAAAAATTGGTCTAAAATAATTTTTCTAATGTCCATTCTTTGTATGTTGTTCATCGCATAAATTAATTGTTCTTTGGTTCCGTTACGATTCCATATTTTTTTAACATCTCAAAAGCTTTTTCTTCAATATATCTGTTACTTGCATCAATAAGATCTAGTTCGTGTTTACTTACTTTTAAATATCTTCCAGATGTTTTCCAGTCTCGATTTAATCGTCTTGTGATTTCTGTTAATAATATATTATCAAACATTTTTTTTTCTAAAAGACAAGTGCAATTATAATAAACACTATTGTAATTTTCACAATAAACACAATCTTCTTCATAACATCCTACGTGACATGTAAAACGTAAATAATTAATCAAACATCCGATACAACAATTTAAAAATTCTTTAGGAATGAAATCTCGACCGTTTAGAGTAATAGAATCACACGCGAAGTATAAGAATCTTTATTTTTATTTTTAAAATAATGAATTTCGTTTTCTGTATTTTCTTCTAAATAAAAATTTTTAAAACCAATTTCTTTTAATTTGTTTTCAAGTTGTTGTGTTGTCAATTTTTGATCTAAAAAATAAAACACCATTTTTTTTATTTATAGCAAAAAAAATTTTTTTACAAATTTATATTCTTTTTAAGATCGTATAATAAAGTAATCAAAACTTTTCGATTAAACATGCTCATTGTTTGATAACGTTCTGATTGTTTTATAATATTTTTTTCAATTTCAAGTAAATTTTGAATGTGTTCGTCGCTACAAAACTTTTCCATATCGGGTAAAACTTTTAAATTGGCTTTTCGTATCGGTTGCAAAAAGTAATGATCTCGAATTTCGGTCATGACTCCGTCATCAAAAACTTAATTTTTTTGTGTAAATGTTTTTAAAAAATCAATAGTGTGCGTTTGTATTTTAACTTGTTTGTAATTGACACTCATTCTATTTTGTTCGATAGGTTGATTTTCTTTTATCACTGGAAAAGGAACTTGTCTACACAATCTTTTTGCAGCAAAGGTATCAAAACCGTTAACATAAATTGAAAATAAAAGTTTAGAATTGGCTACTCTTTTAGCTCTATTTTTATAAAGTTTTTTTTTTCTTCGTCTCCGTTGACGCTATGAACACTATAACATTTAGGTCCCATAGCAAAAGCCTGAGCAATGAATAAGGAGGAGGTATTTCGTTTTGAAAATGATCCGTTTCTTTAGCGTAAAGAGTGGAATAATAAGGATGAGTTTTTTTATAATTGGAATAATCCATCCAACGATTGCCCATTTTTGAAAAATAAATCCATTCTTCTACTTTTTCGCGAAACGTTGAAGAAAGCATATTGTTTTTCTTTTGCGTAATGAAAAAACAACCAGAATCAGTATCTGTTACTATCAAATCTTTTTCAGCTCCATGATTTCTTAATACTTGTCCCAATTCCTAAATAAAACGACCTACGTTGAGTTTAGCATAAGATAAAATTTGTGAAGCTACAATACGTAAAGATTTATTAACGAGTTTGCATTTTTCGCTGGTTGTTAAACTGAGAGCATTTTTATGATCTTTTGATTTTAAAAGTTCAAAGACGTCTTTCATTTCATGATGATTAATTTCATCGTGAAATAAAATACTTTTGGTTTTAACATCAGTCATCAAACTGAACAGAGTTTCTTTAAAATAATCATCGTAACTAAAATCGACCGTCTCGTAATCATCTAAACATACTTTTCTTTCAAAAACGTCCAAATTATATCTTTCAGGTTCAACACCAATAAATAGGGATCCGTTATATAATAAATTTTGAAAATGAAATGGAAGTAACAACTTGATATTTTCATCTGTTTGACCTTCTTCAATTAAAACACTGCGGATGTTTTGAAAATTTTCAATACTATTTTGAAATGTTTTTTCTTTGTGATTGATAAAAGTAGTATTAAATTTTTGTGCAATTTGTTGACTTAATGTTCCGTAATGACCGTTAATTTGCAATTTGCAAAAAGCATCGACACCTTGTCGCCCTTTTTAATGGCTTCTTTTCTTTTTTCCATATTTCTTTTTACCATTTTTTGAGCTAAAGGATAACGCCATAAAGGGAGTTATCCTTTAGCTCAAATTACCATAAAGGGAGACCTTGTAAATTTTTTCAACAACGCATCCACAGCATGTAGTCAACCATATTAAAGTGTCTAAAAATTCACAAGTTTCATGTGAACTTAATTTCATGACCAATTTAATAGTTTTGTCTTTTTCTATACCATAGGTTCCATTGGTTTTGAGATAACCTTTAGATACAATTTCAGTTGGAGAATAATCTTGTAAGGATATAATTTCTTTTTCTAACATGGGTAAAAAAACCTCCTACTTGATCTTGATACTCTGGTTTCATAGTAATTTGACATTTCACTAAAGCACTAGTTGAGATTCCGTTTAAATTAACGCGATGATATTTTCGAATCACATCGTCTAAAGTAATACATTCCAAATCGAAAGAATATTTCATGTGAAAAGGTAAAGGTTTTAATTGAGCTCCTCCGTATTGACCATTTTCGTCCATAAAAATTAAACAACCTCTTAACTCACTGTTTAATTTGAGTTCTTTTATTTTAGGTTCAAAGTATTCTGTATCAATGCCTAATTTTTGTGTACCGTTGGTAGACATACCACCTCGAATACTCTTTTCAATCATTTTTTGATGTTTGTTGGTCGCAGGATAATGAACAGGAACTAAACAGATGGCAGAGTTTAATTTACTTGTATAGCTAAAAATACTAACATGATTAAGAATATGAAATTTTGTAAATTCAAATGTTCTTTCATCAAAGTCAATCATGACAGAACCTAATACGACCGTATCGAGTAGAGTATAGATATGCAATAAGGATTTTAAAGTTTTTAAATTTAAAAAGTTCCATAATTTTTGAACACCTTCATAAGCTTCTTTGATTTTTTTAATTTCTTCTTGTAGGTTTTTAGACTTCATTAAATCGTTTTGAGCAAATAATTCAATAGGTGGAAATGTTTTATATTCAATGTTTAATAGTTCGTCAGTAATTTGCAAGTAAGGAAATAATGTTTTTTTAATAAAACAGTTTTTAAACTCTTGATTGTCGATAAAATGAATCAATTCAGGATGAAAAGTTCGTAAATAATGCAACATGGTGTTGACAATTTGATTTTGAGCTTTTCGCGATAACAAACTACTGACTTGCTTTAAGGAACAGTTTAAAATTTTTAAGCTATCCACAATTTTAATATGTTTACCGATGCAAATAATATTGACTTTGCTCACATTTTTAAATATAACAAAAACATCTTCCATATTGCTATATTTTATAAAAGCGTCAAAAGGCGCCATTTCAGATTCAGCCAAATGACCGTACAACGGAATATCCAAAAAATTTTTTAAACCTTCGACAATCATAATGCGGTTATCAAAAGAAGCATTGTGAGCAAAAATACGACAAGGAAAATGTTGACTATATCTACCTGAATTTTTGTTGCAATAATCATGAGCTAATCCATAAACTATGTCCTGAAAAATGATCGTGATCAATAACGAGATAATATTCAAAAGCGTTGAGAAAAAAATTGCATTTATTCAAAACTTTTTCTCTATTTTTTTTATCTTGAATAAAATCGGATAAACTAAATTTTGTTTCAAATTGATTATTAAAAGCAACCAACATGGCATGATACCATAATTCGTAGACGGGTTGCTTGGATTTTCTCATAAGAAACAAAAAATTAAGGTTATCAGTATATTGACCACCACTTTCGTTGATACATTTGCGAAAGATTTTGATTAAAAAGTAGGGATCTTCTAACAACTCTATATCTTCTTTATCAAAATAGTTTTCGAATTGATGTTCGGTCATGATAAGGGTAGCCAATCACTCAACAAACCGTTAGTGGCAGGTAGGTATTCAAATTTTTCCCACCATCTACAACAAATGTAAAACAAACTCGATACTTTAAATAAATCTTGTTTTATTTTTTCAGCATCGTTGTTGATTAAATAATTTTGAACGTGACAAGGTAACATGAACAATTCTAAACGTCCCACTCTTTGAAATAGAATGTTAACAACTTGAATTCGTTTGTCGTTGTAAATACGAAATTCATTATGATTCAATCTTCCTATTTCTTGAGGAGTCATGTGAGAAAATTTATTTTTATAAACATCAGATTGGCGTATTTTATCTACGGGATATCTACAAATAGAACATAAAGGATTTTCATCTTGCCATATTAAATTTCTTTCTTCAGTTGATATATTTAAATTTTCAAAACGCGGTAAACATATTTCATAAGCAAATCGAACCAAAGTATCTGCTAAAGCTATTTAATCGTAAACTCGTAATTCCATTTTTAATTTTTCATTATTTTCACTAGTCCAATTTAATTTTTCCCACAAGATACGTCAGTGTGTCTTGTGAAGAAAGAAACTCCTGGTTGAAAATAGGCAGGTAAACACGTTAAAAGATTTCTTTCTAAACTTTCAATCGTATTTTCATAATAAAAAATCCATTGAGTAATCAAGTGTCCTTGTTCATCCAAACCAAAACATTCTCTTGCCAATCTTTCATGAATGCATTGAATCACGATGGAATGACAATGATAAATCTACTCAGATAAAGGTTTGACTTTGGAAGTAGCATTTTCTTCAGATTTTGTAATACTCGTTTCACAATCAAATGTCATTAAAAAAGGAAATAAGTTTCTACTTGTACACAAGAATGAATTTTGTGGTCGATAGTGACTAATGCAATCACCATATGTAAGTTTGTCCGGTTTATAATAACCTTTACATTTGTGTGTCTCTGTAGCAAATTTTTGTCCACATTCTGAACATTGAAACAAAACACGTGACTTGTTAGAAGAAAAATGAACAGTAGAAAATTTTTCATTTAACATGCTTATAGCGTGAAAAGAATTGTTTTTTTGAAAAATTTTTATAGTGTTGCTTGTTTTTTTCCGTTGATTGGCTTTATTTCTTTCTTCATCATTAATAAAAACTCTTTGAGAATCATGATCGTCTTTGGTAATGTTTGCACTTTCGTAAACCACTTTTAATAATTCTGTAAGGGTACTTTTATATTGTGATTTTAATTTAGAATGCAACAAACAAATTTTGGTGTTACTTTTGTTAACTGCAAAAATTTTAAAATGTTAATACGATCAAAAATTTTCGTAAGCAAAACAATGACACAAATCAATTAAAGTTTAAAATGACATATTTTTAGATTTTTCTTTTAAATGTTGTAAAACGTTTTTCCAAACTAGATTATTTTGCTCCTCTTGATCTTCAAAAAGAAGTTGTAAAATATTTTCTTCAGAATATAAATCAGTAGCATTTTTTTCCAACACTTTTATATTCCATTCTTTAATGGTGCACACATTCCATTGACGAATCAACAAAGAAATGAGAAAAGCAGAATAAAAACATAATCCTGGTTCAAACAAAATACTATAATCTAAAAACATTTTTCTTTTTTGTTCATAAAAGAGTTTAGTATAAGATAAACCTTTTAATGAATTTTGCCATTGTGTTATAGAATGAGGTCTATACCATTCACCAAACCATTCGTCAATTTCTCTCCTCTTTTGTTGTTTTTTTTCGTGATTTGTTTTGCAGTGTTTTTTCTTTTTTTGAATTTGTTCATCTTTGCTTTTCCTTCGTTGTTTTAATGTTTCTTTATTTTTTTCGTAATAGGTTTTTTTGTGTTTTTTCTTTTTTTCAATTTTTTCATCTGTCGTGAGCATTTTTCTTTCAAAACCAGAAATTCGAAATTTCGTAATTTCATCATTATTCTTTCTGTTAAATTGGATAGAGTTTTAATTCTAATATTACATAATCGTATCAACCTCCATCCGCTATCGTTTTCTAAAATATTAAAAACAGCTCCACATTGGCATCTTGAATAAAACGTAAATTAGTCGGTCCTTCTTAAGGTTTTATAAAATAAACAGGTGAATTGTAACAACGTTTCATTATTTTACAATAACCATTTTTAATAGATTTGCAACACAAAGTAACAATATTATAACCTATTAAGAAATTTTGAAACAAGTCACCAAAATGAATACTGTTTTTTGTTCGACGTGATAAACAATTTCATCAGGACTCTGAGTTTCTGAATAAAGTTGTGATTCTTCCACAATATCTTCATCTTTATAATCATCTTTAATGTAAAAAAAATGTTTATTGTATATACTGTTATTACTAAATTTAGTTTCCTCAGTTTGATATTCAAATTTCATTTTATTATCTAAAAAAAATTTTACATGTATTTTTTATAAAATTCCAAAACATCAGAATCAACAGTAATACTATAAATATTTTTAGTAATTCTAATTTATTATTAATAATTATAAATATATTATTAATATTACAAACTCGTGACAAAGAAACATAATAAAGACTATTAATAAAAGCCTTTAAATTAAATTGAACAACTGCTTTATTCATTGTACTTCCTTGAGCTTTATGAACAGTAAAAGAAAAAGCTAATTTTAAAGGTAAATCAAATCTTGAGCCTACCACAGAATAAGAGCAATCTAAAATTTCTTCTTTGACACATTCAATTTTGACTTCTTTTTTATTCATTCTCACCCAAACTGCATTATTTTCTATTAAAATGACGGTACCAATACTACCATTACACAAACCTTCTTCTACATTAATATTTCTCACAAGCTTAAATATTTTAAGATAAACAGCTGCTAGAATTTGAAACGAACATTGAATATTTGGATTTATAATAGCATCTTTAGCATAAAACCAATATCCTTCTTGTTTTATAGTTTCCATTTCTTCATTGTTTTAACAATCGACTTCAATATTTCTAAAAAATAATCACGTATATTTAGTGTTTAAATTTTCATCTTTTTCAAAACAACTCATCATAAAATATTCAATAGTTTGGTCTGAAACTTGACCAAAACGTATTTCATTTAAAGCTCGAAAAAATTGCTCATCTTCTTTTTGTCTAAAACATTGAGTTAAAACCAAAACTTCCGTCATGTATTGTTGCAAAATTTTAGATTTAAAAACAAATTCTCCTTTTATTAGGTGGTAATTGAAAAAAATCACCACAAGCAATAACTTGTATACCACCAAATAATTCATCATAACATTGTTTAATTTCACAAGCTATTAAATGTAATAAATCAAATGTTTGAGCGTTAATCATCGAAATATTATCAATAATTGAAACATCAGTTTCCAACCACGTTTTTTTAATATCTGGATGCAAATGACGTTTATAATAATCTGAACTTTTAACACTAGTTTCTATACCAGCAAAAGCATGTATTGTGACACCATTTATCAAATAAGCAAATAAAATTTTCCTGTACTCGCAGTAATATGTATTGTTTTATAAATTTGTACACTTTGTGCAATTTCGTTAACAATATAACTTTTTCCACAACCGGCACCACCAGTAATAAAAAAAACTCTTTCCTTCATCAAGCCATTGAAGTGCTTTTTGTTGTTGCAAAGGTAACATTTTTTTATTATTTCACTGAAAAAAAAATTACAAAACATTTTATTTTGAATAAAAGTACATACAAGTAAAGAATAACAATAAAATAAGTTCATAATTCAAGTTCATTTGTAATTTAAACAAAATGTCACTATTATTCTCATTCAACAAAAATTTCAAAGATGATATTTCATCGTCATTAAAGTTTCGTTTTCTAAATGATATTTTTGATTATTTTCCAAAACCAAAGAATTTATATTTAATATTTTCTCCAACATTTTTTTATTTATGTTATTCATCTAAAAAAAAATTATTTTGAATATAAATATATTACAGCATATTTTATAAAAAATATCATATATATAATGTTCCTATCGATAAGTTTTTCCAATTTAGTTGAAAAATTTTTTTTGTTCCCATTAGCAAGTAAAAAAAATTTAATAGCTAATACTTCGTCGTCGTTCAATACATGTTTTTGTTCGTTATGATTGTTTAATAATTCCAATATCTTTTTATTATCACTTTCCTTTATTTTGTTCATCTTAAAAAATTACATACAATCAATATACTGAATCAAAACATTTCTCACAATATATAAATTAACAACTTTCCCCATAAGAGTATCTATATTCATGACAATCTTCACATTCATTTAAATAATGTTTACAATTTTCAATTTCTAGACATTTTTACTTTACATGATTTAATAAATCTTCTTTAGATCACATTTTATAAAAATTATAAAAACTTTCAAAATTCAAATTTAAATAAACATGATACTGAATTTTAATATATTGAAACACCATCAAAATCAATATAAAAGGTATCCTTTTCATTTCTTCATTAAAAAATCCATCCCACTTGTATTTCAAATACCATTTACAACGTCGACATAAAATTTGTCTTGAGTTAATTGCATGCTCTCGAATTTCTTCCAAAGTAGCTGGGTTATCTTGATTAAATTTGTATATGCTTTCCATCAAAAAATCTAAATCATTTTCTGTTAGTTCCATTTTATTATGTAATCTAAAAAAAATATAAAATTACAATTTTTTCAAATTTTTTCCCATTTATCAAAAAAAGAGCGATGCATTCCAACATTATCTTTAATCGTTTTACAATTTAAAAACATATTGTTCTTTTTACATGGACACAATGCCAAACTCAAAACTTCCTTTTTAGCATGTACAAAATTGTTTATTAACAAATCTTCTGACACACCCAATTTTTTTGCTGCCAACATTATATTATTTTCCATTTTTATGTAATCTAAAAAAAATATTGTTTTTAAAAACATTTATTATTATATATACAAAAAAATTCAATATAAAAAAATATAAAAATTTTTTATTCTTCAATATAATCATAACAAATTTTTTTATTCATCGAAATATAAAAAATGTTTATATGTTCTTTCATAATCGTTATATTCCGAACGTATTATCTGAAATCTGTTCTTTTTACATTTAAAACACATATTGATGGGTTCACAAGGACACGATACCAAACAAAAAATTTCATCTTTATATGTATAAGTTTTTTTTAATAATTTTTCAGACAAACTCAATTTTTTAGATGCTAACATTATATAGTTTTCCATTTTTTTAATGTAATCTAAAAAAAATTTATTTTTAAAAATATAAAATTTACAATTATTTTGTAATTTTCATTTGAAATTTCTTTACAAAATCGTTGACATAAATATATTTTTTTAAATTTTCATGTATTTCTCGACAACTAGCAGATGCTTGAAAATCTTCAAGTTCTTGAATAGTTTCACATGGAATAGAAGTACAAATGGTGCACTCGTTTGTTGAAAGCATTTTACTTTTTAATTCATCACTTGGATCAGAATTTGCAACATAATCTAAAAAATCATCAAAATCGAGACCTTTCTTGGCTAGTTCTCTATTGAGATCAAATTCTTCTAAAGTTCTAACGTAATCATCACTGTAACTTATAACAAATTCTTTGATTGCAGCATACTCAACAAAATCTTTACTAGAATCAAATTTTTCAAAGGTTGACATTTTTTCACTAATCTAAAGAAAAAAATTCATTTTTATAAAATATAAAATTACAAAAAATAATTTTAATTTGTTTTATCCATTTGATATTTTTTTATCAAATCATTCTCCAATATAAATCTTTTAAGTTGGTCAAATTTTTCTTCACAACTAACACACGGTTCTCCTCTACATTTTGTACATGATTCCATAGAAAGCATAAGTTTTTCTATTTCTCCATTAAATTCTGCAACGTAATTTAATAATTCGTCCAAATTGACATCACCATCGAGAAGATCATCAAATGAATCCATATAAAAATTGTAATTTGTTTCTGACATTTTAGTATGTAATCTAAAAAAAATACATATTTTAAAAAATTCTACCAAAAAAACTTTATCCAAAAACTCTTCTTAATTCAACATAAATATGACAAGCATTTAAATTACAATGTACACATATAGGAGAACAATCACATTGAGCTATTTTACATAAAGCTTTATAAACAAAATCAGGTGTTTTACAAATAACTTGAAGTAATGTTTTTGTAGTCCCTATATTTTTGCTACTTTTTCACACATTTCAGAAGCCTGTTCACTTATACACCAACCTAAAAATAATAATTCACCCAAACTTTCTAATAAATATTCTTTTTCATTTTTAAAAGTTTTTTCTTTTAAATTTTAACAACTCGTAGTATTTCAGGTTTGATTTGTCGCACTTGTTTTACAAATTTGTCAAATTCTTCTTGAGACATTTCTTTATGATGATAATCTTCCGAACAGCCCCATTTAGCTAAATCTTTACGAACTTTATTGTAAATATCAACTCCCAGTACATCAGACCCATGTCTACGATTTTATCATCGACAATCTTAAAAAAATCTTTAGAATTCAAATAAGTTAGTTTTGTAAAATGTTGAAGAACATTATTGCAAATATCAATATCTTCAATAATACCAAAGCTTCCATCTTTATTTTTAACAATTTCGCATTCGTAAACCACAACCATTTTTTTATTATGTAACCTAAAAAAATTTAAAAAAAATAATTACAAAAAAAAATTTATAATATTGTATAATTTTCAAACAATTGAAGTACAATTTCTTTAATATTTTCTTTGTGAATATATTGTTCAACGAAATCATATATTCCTTTGCAAGATCCACAAAGACTAACGCCAGTACAAGTTTCTATCGAACAAGATTCTGCTTTATCCAATAACTTTTCTATCATTTGAGTTTGATCATGAATAGCAGCTGATTTTAATAAAAGTTGTGTGATGAGATTATCGACATGAAATTTAAAGTTTGACATTTTATTATGTAATCTAAAAAATACAATAAAAAAATTTCGGTGTAATAAAAGAGTCGGTGGCATCAAGGAGTTTTTGAATATTATTCATTAATGTTTTAAGTTCCGATAACACACCCGTTATTTCTTTAAAACGTTTTTTACATTCTAAACATGAGTTTTTTCACATTCACAAAGTTCTAAATAATCAGCAGCTGAAAGTTCTTCTTTTGAAAGTTCTTCCTTTGAAAGTTCTTGTTCTAAAAGTTCTTCTTCTGAAAGTTCTTCTTCTGAAAATTCTTGTTCTAAAAGTTCTTCTTCTGAAAGTTCTTCTTTTGTATCTGTTTCATTTTCTATTTTTTATTATGTAATCTAAAAGAAAAATATAATCAAAAAAATTCAATCAAAAAAAGTACACAAATATTCCATTGTTATTAAAAACGAACTCTGTAATTCTTCACGAACTAATAACATTTTATAATTTTCACTCTTCAAATAAAAATATTTCATGATTTCTCTATTAAACTGAGGAACATATTTTTCAATAAAATCAAACATGCATTTGTCTCTCATTATTAGTTTCTCTTTCTTATATTCAATCTTTTTTTTCAAATACTCGATATCTTTTTCATTTTGAGTGAATAATTTGTATAGTGCTTGAATATAAGCGTATACAGTTTTTTCTTTAAAACCATATTTCTCAGAACCTTTTCGAATTACTTTATGCATTTCCTTATTGGCTTCTTTTACTCCATCACCATTGATATCCAAACTTTTATCAAAATGAACAGCATAACTACCATATTTAATAAAATATTATACTTTTCGATATTCATAAGCCATATAAGGAATGCATTTATCGAGCTTAACGTAAATATTTGAAACATGCTTTCCATATTCGTGAAACAATTCCAATTTTTTAATTAGTTAGCCTAAAAAAATACAAAGTTTAAAGTACTAAGTTAAAAAAAATATTTTTACTCATTAAAAATATTTATAGAAGTAGTCACAAAAATAATTTCTAATTGTTTTTTTTTTAACAATAATCTTTCTTCATGATTTGAAATATACATAAAATCTTTCATATCCACATTTGATTTCGTATAAGAGAACATGACTTCGTCTCTTCTTGCATTTCTTCTTTTTCTTTTGTGACGATAAATTTGTCTTCATCAATTGCATTATTGCAAATGACAATCATGAAATTTAACATTTCAAATAAAAAAATTACGTAAATTGAGATTATTTTTCATCTGCTCAGTATTTTTATTTATAATTTGTGTTAATTTTTCAAATTCTCCCAATATTCCATCTTAACGATCATCTTTGGTTAAAAATTCATCAATGATAACAAAATAAAAATACAATACAGGTGATAATAATTCCAAATTTCCCACAATTTCTTTTCAGAATGATGTAGTTTGCAAAATTTGTCAAACCCTTGAATGCGATATTCGGTCCAATTTTCATTATTCATTTTTTAATTAGTTGTCTAAAAAAAATTATAAAAAAATTAAACAGATAAATGATTAAATTCGTATACTAAATCTTCATTACATTTAATATGTTTATAAGCAAAAGTTATTAATTCTGAAAAAAAATTTTCTATAAATTTTAAATCTGTTAAATATATTTGAATAGTATTATCCTCATCTATTATATTAAATGAAAATAACATATTTTTAATTTCATTTTCTGTAATTTCACATTGTTGACGAATATCATCAAAAACAACCAAATATAAACACAATGAAATAGTTTGATGAACAGTTCCAATAGTTTAATAAAATTTCATTTTCACTTCAATCATTTTATAAAGTGCATCACTAAATAAAACAGCTTAACAGTTTTCTGCAAAAGCAAGTATTGTTTCTAAACGAGTATGTTAATCGAAATCTAGTTTTTGAATGTCATTCCAAGCGCTCCAACTAACATAATGTTTGTCTTTATTCATTTTTTTATTAGTTAATCTAAAAAAAATTAAATAGATAAATGTTTAAAATCATATTGCAAATCGTGATTACATTTAATATGTTCATAACTAAAAGTTAACAATTCTGAAAATTTTTCTGAAATAGCTTGTAAATTCATAATATAATTATAAATACAACTATTCTTTTCCATTTCATTCATACCCTCAATGAAAATACTTTCTATATTATCCATAAATAATTTTCTCTACTAGCACAATCGAGCTGAATTTTAGAAAAAAAATCCAAATAGCAATCTAGATTATTTATAGACATTACTTGTATTGATTGCATAAAACAACTCTTTATATCATTAACAACTTTAATTACATTACTAAATGAGTTTATATGACGCTTGTTAAGAAAACCCAATATACTTGTTAAACGAATATATTGTCCTTCATCATGTTGTAAAATAGTATCCCAAGCAAATTTTGTAGGCCAATCCATTTTTATTAATTTTCTAAAAAGTTACAAAATTATTTAAACTTTGTTTTTTAGAAAAAATAAAAAAAATTCTACCTTATCCGTGACGTAAAGCGAGTTCAATAAAACAGAGAAAACATTTTTCCACAATATAATAGATAAATAAAACACCAAATGTTCCACATAATATAGCAAACATTATTAGTTGACTAAAAATAAAAAAATTACTTAATTTTACATTTGATATACAAATTATTTTCAATTAAATAATCGTCAATATCTGCTGTCTTTATAAAGTTACAATAACCATAACCAACATTTTCTTGATCTTTGACTGGTCGTTGAAAAGATACATTGTTTTCAGTCAAAAAACTTTTTTTTGTTTGTTTGCCATGAGGACCGCATAATTTAAAAGTAATAACACGATTTATAAAAGGCCATTTTAAAACTGCATCGTAAGGTGTAGATCTCATCATTATATATAATCCAATTTCTTCTTCTTCATCATTATCGCATTTCATGTTGATATTGATTTTCAATAAAAATTGATAATTTTTATAGTAAAAAGGAACACTATAATGAGCTTTGCTTTCTTTTTTTAACAGCTCCTTAAAATTTTAAAAATTCCATATTTTGCTACCATGACCGTTTTTATTACACATTTCTTCTAATATAGATACTCGAAAATCTAAATTCGTTATTTTCTCATTATATAATCCATTCAATAAAATACTCGGATTGTCTGTGTAAATAGTAAACGAAGTTGTGCCAGCCATATTTTTTTACTAATCTAAAAAATAAAAACAATTATAAAAAAAATGTTACAAAACAAATTTATTTTCCAGTGGAACCAAAACCGCCATTTCTTTCTACATCTTTAATCATTGACATTTTCACTTGTCGACAACAACAACCATCAATTTCTGTTACATTTTTTACAGCTTTAAACATTTTCACAAATCCCATCTGAGCAACAGCGTCACCACGTTTAATAATATAATTATCTTCCGAATAAATTATCAATAGGACTTTAATTTCCTCTTTATAATCACCATCTATTATTCCTGGAGCATTCAACACCACAACACCATTTTTGTAGGCTATACCTGATTTTAAATATATATGACCTGCTAAATTTGAATCTATTTTATCAATATACACTCCAGTACTTATTAAAATACGTTGTTGTGGTTGTAGTATATAATCCTTTGCGCTTCTTAGATCAAAACAAGCACTCTTTTTTGTTTCATAAAAAGACCATTCATGAATATCTGTACTTTGGAGTGTTTTTAATTCTTTTACATCATAAAGAGACCATTGATCATCTTTTATTTTAATCATCTAAAAAAAATTTTAGATACATACATTGTGCTTTTTTTCTAAAGAATAAACTACATGTTCACTTTTTTCCTTATGAGAAACAATACAATTTTTACAAAAACTTAGTTTACAAAAAAACAATTAAAACAAAACAAATATTTTTTTTCAGAAAGTTCGCAATAACCAAACCAATAATAATAAACTTCAAATTGTTCCAAATCATTTTTGTTTAAAGGTCTATTAAAAAGTTCATTATAAAGTTCATTAAAAGTTTCAATATAAGGTAATAACGTTACATTTGTAATAAATTCGGTATCTAACCACATATTTAAAAATAAATCGTCTATATTTTTTACTAATAATTTTCTATCGTGTTTTTCTACAACTAATGACTTTTCTAATTAAATATCACGATTAAAATGTTTGTATTTTAATTTTACAATTTGCAATCTTGTGTTTTCATAATAACTATTTTCTTCCTTTTC
The DNA here is from genome assembly GCF_038396675.1 of Hydra vulgaris. Classification (NCBI taxonomy): domain Eukaryota; kingdom Metazoa; phylum Cnidaria; class Hydrozoa; order Anthoathecata; family Hydridae; genus Hydra; species Hydra vulgaris. The sequence goes on from NC_088934.1 coordinate 31,691,735, forward strand.
CATTTTTTTACAATCCAAACACATTTTTTTATATCTCGCTGACTTGACCAGAAGATGTTGATGATTTGAACAAGTTTTTTTCCCCTTTTTATATAAAATGGTAGTCATAACAACATCATCTCTATCATTAAAATAGAATTAAAATATCAAAGTCCAAAGTTTAAAGACATCGCGCCACATTTTTGAACTTTAGACTCTTAATAAGGAATTAACATTTTTTTTAAAAAAACTTGTTTAGTACTTGTTTTTTTAATCTTTCTTTTCAACTCAAAACAGTATAAAAGGAGTTAGTTTTCATTTAAAAATTTATTCAAATCACAACGAAACAAAAATGACAGAGTTTGAAACTGTTTACTGCAACGATAACACCTAAGTCAAATTTGCAGATTTAGCAGCTGCTACTTTGTGGCTTATTGAATTTAAAGAAGAAAAAAATATAAAAGATAAACAATATTCCACTGTTCCCCTCAAACCATTGGCACAATTTAATTATAGTAAAAAAGAATTGATTTACAAACCAAGAAATGAGGGCTGTGAGATCTTGTTACCATGGAGATATAGAGATATGTGCCATCTCAACAAAACAAATTACTTGTTCAGATCCGAACTGAAATTAACTAAAGATGACAACAAATTTAAAATGAACAAAGGCGAGTTTACTAATAATGTTGTGTTTAAATTTAATCATAACAAAATGACCAAAAAAGTATTGGAAAGTTTGATGGATAGTATGCAAACAGCTCAAAACAGAGCCTATATGACAGTGGCTTACCCTTAAACTCACATATTAAAAACAATCGAGTTTAGCGGTTTTGGTATACGATTAGCAAAAGAAGAAGATGAGATTCATGTTACAGAGTACGAGAGATTGTTGGCTGTAGAACCGAGTTTCCACAACACGTTGATTAAAAATGGTGTTCCTAGAAATTTGAATCAAAATTTGAAGAAAGCCTGTGGCGAGCTTGCTGAAAGCGAAGCTAAAAAAACCAAAATCGAATCAGAAGTACCAGAAGTACCAGAAGAAGACGAAGAATAATTTTTTTTATGTAATTTTTTTAATTGAATTAAAAAAACCTGTTTCATTAATAGAAAACTTGTTTTTTCTTATCTATTTTTCCTATATAAAGGGTAAACACAAATAAATTCTAGTTCATTTTTGAAAGAGAAAAATGACTAGCAAACAACTCGACAAAAATCTCATCAAAGCTGTTCAACTTTTTTATCCAGATAACGAATTACATCCTATGTTGTTTGAATTTCACCATTTAAATAACACGTATGAAGAATGGCAAGATATTATATTTACTTATTTAAAAAATTTTAATTTGGAGTTGAACTTGGAAGAAGAAAAATACAAGGATTTGTATGATATGTTTTTTGCTAAAGACTATGAAATATGGCTTCATCTTTTTGAAAAACCTTCTCGTCGTTATATGGATTTTGCAGAACAATCACCTTTATGGAAAACGAGCATGCTTGAAGTATGTCGCACGATAAAGGAAGATTTTTTATATATAACCAAAACAACAGTAGAAAAACAACACGAAGAATTAAAAATAAAACTAGAAGACTTTATTAAAGTATATAAACTTTATTACAAATCAAAAAACACGGAAAAGAAATGTACTTCTGGAAAAGCAAACTTAAACCGTCTTTAAAGTATTTTTTTTTGTTTCCTTATCTATCTAAAATATGGGAGTATGATAACTTGAAGAAAAATTGTAAAATAGTAAATCACGTTTATCCAGCTTGCATGGACCAAGCGCCTTGCATTTCGTTTAACGATAAAGTTTTTCATAATGCTTATTACACTATTTATGCGCCTGCTCCTATTTATGAATATTTTATACAAAAAAAAGTACATCAAGAAAGAGATAAAGTTTACATTTGTAAAGCCTTTGAACGTTGTAATTTTCACAAAAAAAGTTCAATTGAAATGTTCCCTACACATCAATGGTTTTTTTTCTTTAAAAGAAACTTTAACATTTCGATGGTATTATACAGAAAAGAGTAAGTTTATAATTACAATACTAACGAAATAATATCGAAACAACCTAAACACAAAAGCACTAATTAAACCAAATATTATCTCACCGCAGAATAAGGATTATAAACAAAACATTTTTTTTATTTTTGTATTTTTTTTTCCATTTCAAAAAGTTGGTATACAAGATTGTTTACTCGAAATATATTATCAAAACATTCACATTTGTCTTTTATAAATTCAATAAAATTCGAATATTCTTCGACATTAAATTCTGTATAATCTCCTACGTCGATATTTTCTATAAATCCGTTCACAAAATCTTCTAAATAGTGTGCAAACATAAATGTTTCATATTTAGGGCAATGTTCGTGGGTATATTTTTTCGTAAAGCTATGTTGACAATGTTCTAAACATAAACTTTTATTGTTGAAATAAATAGGTAGTTTACACAATTTTTAAAATAGTAATTTATTTAAATCGAATGTATATATTTTTTGTTCATTTATTGTAGACAACACATCTTTTTCCATGTTCCCACCTTTATAAAATACAAGATTATATTCAAATTTTGAAAATATAGTATTTAAATAATCCACAACGGAGCAGCAAAATATGATTTCACTGGTATATTTGAATGTGGGATAATATTCTAACCCATGAATATTCTTTAGACAGTATAAAAATACTTTTTTATCCTTTTCTTCCAAGTTTTCAAACTTTTCACACGGTATGAATTGTACGTGATAAAACTTTTTATCGCTAAGTGAACGTAAACATAATTCTCTAATACAGTTTCTTCTCCACTTATGAATCTCACGATTAGTTATAAATTCAAAATCTAACAACCATAACTAAAAAAAATGCTTTTTTATTAAAAAAAGAAGCGTATTCTATTAATAAAACGAATAAAAAAGTATAAAAAATCAGTTTAAAAAATTCTTTTTTTTTCTACATTTTTTCAATTAAAAAAATGAATCGCGTTGATAGCATCATTAAAAAAATTCGTAACAATTGCGCAGTGTGCGCGCTTGATGAAGTGTCTAAAAGATATAAACATTATGAATACAAATCTGGAAATTCTTCACCTTCATCTGATCACGTAGAAGAAGAAAATTTTACAGATAAAAAATCATTCGATTTCTTACAAAATGTACTCGATTCGAAAAGGATAACATTAAATTCTTATACTATTGAAAAATGTTTTAAAAACAGTCAATTTAATATTTTACTCGAAACTCCTCAACTTTGTCCTCTTCATCTCAACTTCTTGACGATTTGAAAGAACTACACGGTGATAACTATGTAGTAGAACTCTATAAAGCCAAGTTTACTCTTTTACTACTAGAAAGAGATATCAAACCTACTATGGATCAAACAGATGGTGATCAAACAGACGGTTTTGTGGATACGTTTACTACAAAAGTAATACCTACCGTCTTTTCTTTGATAGAAAAACTAGATGGTGCTTTAAAAAAGAAATCAGTTAAAAGAAACATTAAAGGAATTATAAAGGAAGGAACCAGCGATAAAAAAACTATATTTGTTAATATATTACACGCTGCTGTAACACTATTTATTACGAGTTTTTTTAATTTAGAAAAAGAAGAATAAAAAAATGGCTACTGATGAATCTTTGTCTCGCTTTTTTAAAAATTCAGAATTTAAAAATTATTTTATAGGAATATATGCTTTTGATGAACTAAGTTAAACAAAAACTAATATTCATATTATTATTCAAATTAAAAAAATGGCTCCTTGATCATTTACAACAATGAAACCACAAAACAAGCAGGTCAACATTGGAGAGTGTTGATGAAAATAGACAAGGGTCATTTTTTTGTTTTGACAGTTTAGGAAAAGAAAGTGTATTGCAACAAATTCCAAATCATTTAAGATTTAATAAATACTTGTTTGAAGTAGTAGAAGAAGTCAATAGCAATATACAAATTAACACTATTAACATAAACTACAATGAAATTGAAATTAATTCTTATATACGACAATCGAATCATTTTCCTACAGAATGGACTGCAGAAAATCGCGAATTTTATTGGTTTACCAAATTTATTTTAAAATATAGCGAAATGAGTGGCAATCAAAACGTATTTTTTCATACTCTTGCTACGTCTTAGAGCTCTTAGTTCTGTATTATTAGGATCAGTTAACTCGTTTTCATCAAAAGAGGACCTATCAAAAAATTCAAAAAAAGCATCTCTTTGAAAAGGATATTTCCCATCTACTGTAAATTTTGGTAATTTAGCTGTATATTTCGGTCTTAAATTACTTTTATAAAGTAACGGTTTTGAAAATAAGTTTCGTCTTACATTTTTTTTTTGGATTTGTATTTTTTTCAACTTTTTTTTGACTTTGTTTTTTTATATGTTTTTTACAACATAAAAAACTTTGTGTCAACCTGACACTGCCTTACTTATTCTGTCTTTATTTTAATCATATATATTATGTATTAACAAGATGGGAAATTGAAACCAACAAGCAAGAATTTTTATTTAATTTATTACAATGTAAATTAGTTATATTAAAAATTAATGTTTTTTATGTAATATTTTTTTAGCAAAATTAAAATAATGAATTTTATGCAATTAAAACTAAAAACAGCAGCACATTTACTAACACAATGGCAAACTTTAGCAGAATATCTCGACTACAAAAAGCGTGAAATCGAATGTATACAATGTGATTATCATAATACCAACGACAGAATGATGAGGCTTTTAACTTTAATTTATCAAAAAAAAGGAACCGAAGTCGAAGCAGCTCGTGCTTTATATGATGCATTACGGACTTGGACTATTGACATTTCAACAAAAGAAAATAATCCAGAACTAATAAATAATATAAAAGAAACTATGGAAATAACTACAAACTTTATATTGCAATAATTTTTTATGTAACTTTTTGTAATTTTTTTATTCTTTTAGCAAACTAAATAATAAAAAAAAAAATGAAACAATACATCAAAAAATGTGGATGGTAAGCATGTCAACTTTTGTTTTTTTATTTTTTTTTATTTTTTATACATTTTATTTTATTCTCTTAGTTATGGAGAATATATCAACGAAGAAATGATTTGTTACCACGACTTGTTATTCTCAGAGCAAGAAGAAAAACAATTGGAAGAATTAATGGATTTAGAAGAAATAACAGAGGAAGAATACGAAAAATATTTAGAACAATTGTTACAAGAAAAAATGGAAGAAATGGAAGAAACGGAAGAATTGGATTATATTAAATAGTTAAAAAAACAAATGATAGAAGAAGAAGTAGAAAAAGAAATAGAACAAATAGAAAAAGAAATTCACGAAATTTTTAACGAAGTCAATTTGGAACAATACGTCTTGGACGTTATAAATAAAATGGAGGAATTACCTGAATTAATTTTGTAATCATTTTTTTTATTTATTAATATATCATTTTTTTAGATAACTAAAAAATGAATAATAATGATAATTTTGATGATATGTTTCCTGGTTTTGGCGATTATTTAAATGAAGAAAAAGAAAATAAAGAAGTAGAAAATGTAACATTTAACAATATATTCAACGAACAAGATATTGAAGATTTAGATATTGAAACTTACATTTTTTTAATTTGTTCTATTTACAATTCTTTTATTTGTTCTATTGAGTCAATTTATTTATTTAAATAATAATTCTTTTATATTAAAACAAGACGAGTGTATTTTTTTAATAGTTTTTTTATATAAGTAAATGTTTTTTTTCAGCAAGTAATAAAAAAATGGACAAATTTCCATGCTGGTTATGTGACGAAAAATTGTCTATGGAACAACTCATGGATCATCAAATCGAATGCGCCAAAAACAAATTGGAACAAAACCACTATCATGAATGTTTTACATGTAAACAAAAAGTAAAAGATTTATTAAATCACGAGTGTGATTATGAAGTGATCAAAAATGAACCAAAAATATGCTTTTTTTGCAACACTGTTATGGATGATAATTACTATGAACATTCTGTTATTTGTTTTCATCAGTATAAAGAACAACAACAACAACATATGGAGCAAATTATTCAAGATGGTAAAACAAACTTAAATTATTTAAATCTTGTAAACAACTACAACATCAATAGCATAAAAAATCTTCAAGAAATTATTGCTAAACAAATCGGCGATTGTAAAGTTATTTTGCAAAAACAAAAAGAAGACGAACAAGAAGTCAAAAGTCTAAAAGAACAAAATTCTCAATTACAACAAACCTTGGAAGAAACCAACAAAGAAATGATAGAATTAAAAAAACTCACCTATGACATGTTAACAAATCAAGAAAATATACAAGATCTCAAACAAGAAATAACAAAACTCAATCAAATCGTAGAAGAGAACGCCACAGAATTCTTAGTACTAAAAAAATCAAATCAACAACCCAAAGAAATAAAAGTAATGCAACACATCTTTAAAGACATTCAAATCATCAAACTAGATCAAATGAATCTCAGACTACTATCAGATGATCCATTTTATTCAGAACCTATTTTCACATCAGAAGGTTATCGATATCGTATGAAGATTTATACTCGAAGTAGCAACGTAAGCAATCTAGCTATTAACTTTCAACTATTACGAGGTGACATTGACGATGCTTTAAAATGGCCTTTTATCAAAAAAATCATTTGTACCTTGAGAGATAAATTTTTTGCTCGCACTATTACGAATGATAATTATCTTCAAAGTTTAGACGTTAGTTGTTTTGATAAACCTACCGAAGAATATAATGCAGCTGTTGGTTTCCACAATTTCATTACACATGAAGAACTAAAACAATTTATTTTTAATAACAATTTATTTATTACGATTAGTATTCAATAATATATTTTATGTAAAAAATGTTTTTTTCTTCTTTTTTTGATATGTATTTATATTTTTATCTCTATTTTATACATTAATTTTTAGAATAACTAATAATAAAAAAAAATGAATGCAATAGAAATATTCAGAAAAATCAGCCTGGAATAACCATTGCCAAAGTGAAATCTATTAAATTCATGCCCAGAATACCATTTGGAATCAAAGAAACATTTTAAAAATGGTTTGGATATTGTAGAATAATTTAAAGATAACATTATACAAAACGAACAAGGTCATATTTACGAATCATTAGAAAGCAAATTAGAATATTTACTTGCTTTGTGTAAAGTTATTCATCGAAATGACATTGTAAAAAAATTTCATAAACAAATACCTCGTCTACCAACTTATGAAAAAAGCGTAGTGAAAGATTTACCACCTGTTTACTCTCCAAGCAATACATTTTATCCTAGTGCTGTCGTAGAAGTCAAACAAGAAGAACTTTTATATTTTTATCATTTTCTTAATGCTGAACCACCTGAAGCACCTGAATGTGGCCAAGAACCTGATTTCTTCTAAAAAAACTTTTTTTTGGGAAACAATTCATAGTTTTTTTACTTGTATAGTAAAACTATTACTTGTTTCCCAAACAACATTTTTTTATTGTATTTTTTTATAAGTTTGTAATTTTTTTTTAGCTACTAATTAAAAAAATGGTCAGCAACTGGTTCAATATTGGCGACATACTTGATAAAGAATTTACTTCATTTCACTACTTTCTGCATAAACGTGGAAAACAAATGGAACGTCAAATGGAACGAGAAAATAAAGTCAAAAAAGTGGACATAAAAACAAGAGATTGTTGCCTTTATTTGGAAAACATTCATTCTCACATAAAAAACTTTGAACAGGAAACACTGATTTGGTTTGAACCACCTTAACGACAATTTTCTTATTATGAACGACAATTTTCTTATTATCTTTTTCATTATGGTACATTGGATCAGTCGGACAAATTTACCCATGAAAATCAATCTCAACTCACCTTGAAAGATTTATGCAAAAGAACTTTGGCACATCAACGAATTCAATTTGAATTTGAACAGTTACAAAATAAAATCATTTCTCTATTTGATAAAACCAAACTACCACTCCCTAAATGGAAAAATAAAGATGAAATTAGATTATTGTTTTACAGCTTTCATGCACAAATCCGTTTCGAATGGGAATCTTTTTTGAATGACAAAAAAAGAATCATTTAATACTTTTTCATCTCCAAAGACGTTATCTTTATAATTTATTTCATTTACTTTTTACAGAAATATCGTATTTTGCTGATCCACGTAAACAACTAGAAATAAACATAATGAAAAAACTTTATCATTTTATAATGCAATATATAAATTGGTCAAAACAACAATATTTTTATACTACAGAACCTTGTTTTATTCA